>NC_056733.1:978915537-979123787 GCF_019279795.1 Protopterus annectens | reverse complement strand
TCTGAGGTTGAAAGCCTTTGGCATTCCTTGTTTGACAGCCCTGTCTCTGAGGTTGAAAGCCTTCAGCATTCCTTGTTTGACAGCCCGTCTCTGAGGTTGAAAGCCTTCGGCATTCCTTGTTTCACAGCCGTCTCTGAGGTTGAAAGCCTTGGCATTCCTTGTTTGACAGCCCGTCTCTGAGGTTGAAAGCCTTTGGCATTCCTTGTTTGACAGCCCCATCTCTGAGGTTGAAAGCCTTTGGCATTCCTTGTTTGACAGCCCCGTCTCTGAGGTTGAAAGCCTTCGGCATTCCTTGTTTGACAGCCCCATCTCTGAGGTTGAAAGCCTTCAGCATTCCTTGTTTGACAGCCCCGTCTCTGAGGTTGAAAGCCTTCGGCATTCCTTGTTTGACAGCCGTGTCTCTGAGGTTGAAAGCCTTTGGCATTCCTTGTTTGACAGCCCCGTCTCTGAGGTTGAAAGCCTTCGGCATTCCTTGTTTCACAGCCCCATCTCTGAGGTTGAAAGCCTTCGGCATTCCTTGTTTCACAGCCCCGTCTCTGAGGTTGAAAGCCTTTGGCATTCCTTGTTTCACAGCCCCATCTCTGAGGTTGAAAGCCTTCGCCATTCCTTGTTTCACAGCCCTGTCTCTGAGGTTGAAAGCCTTTTGCATTCCTTGTTTCACAGCCCCGTCTCTGAGGTTGAAAGCCTTCAGCATTCCTTGTTTGACAGCCGCATCTCTGAGGTTGAAAGCCTTCTGCATTCATTGTTTGACAGCCCCGTCAATGAGGTTGAAAGCCTTCAGCATTCCTTGTTTGACAGCCCCGTCTCTGAGGTTGAAAGCCTTCGGCATTCCTTGTTTCACAGCTGCATCTCTGAGGTTGAAAGCCTTTGGCATTCCTTGTTTCACAGCCCTGTCTCTGAGGTTGAAAGCCTTCGGCATTCCTTGTTTCACAGCCCGTCTCTGAGGTTGAAAGCCTTTGGCATTCCTTGTTTCACAGCCCTGTCTCTGAGGTTGAAAGCCTTCAGCATTCCTTGTTTCACAGCCCCGTCTCTGAGGTTGAAAGCCTTTGACATTCCTTGTTTCACAGCCCCATCTCTGAGGTTGAAAGCCTTCAGCATTCCTTGTTTCACAGCCCCATCTCTGAGGTTGAAAGCCTTTGGCATTCCTTGTTTGACAGCCTTCGTCTCTGAGGTTGAAAGCCTTCGACATTCCTTGTTTCACAGCTCCGTCTCTGAGGTTGAAAGCCTTCGGCATTCCTTGTTTCACAGCCCCATCTCTGAGGTTGAAAGCCTTTGGCATTCCTTGTTTCACAGCTCCGTCTCTGAGGTTGAAAGCCTTTGGCATTCCTTGTTTCACAGCCCCTCTCTGAGGTTGAAAGCCTTTGGCATTCCTTGTTTCACAGCCATGTCTCTGAGGTTGAAAGCCTTTGGCATTCCTTGTTTCACAGCCGTGTCTCTGAGGTTGAAAGCTTTTGTCATTCCTTGCTTCACAGCTCCATCTCTGAGGTGCAAAGTCTTCGGCATTCCTTGTTTCACAGCCCTGTCTCTGAGGTTGAAAGCCTTCGGCATTCCTTGTTTCACAGCTCTGTCTCTGAGGTTGAAAGCCTTCTGCATTCCTTGTTTCACAGCTGCGTCTCTGAGGTTGAAAGCCTTCGGCATTCCTTGTTTCACAGCCACGTCTCTGAGGTTGAAAGCCTTCGGCATTCCTTGTTTCACAGCCGTGTCTCTGAGGTTGAAAGCCATCAATTCCTTGTTTCACAGCTGCATCTCTGAGGTTGAAAGCCTTTGGCATTCCTTGTTTCACAGCCCCATCTCTGAGGTTGAAAGCCTTTGGCATTCCTTGTTTGACAGCTCCATCTCTGATGTTGAAAGCCTTCAGCATTCCTTGTTTGATAGCTCCGTCTCTGAGGTTGAAAGCCTTCGGCATTCCTTGTTTCACAGCCGCGTCTCTGAGGTTGAAAGCCTTTGGCATTCCTTGTTTCACAGCCATGTCTCTGAGGTTGAAAGCCTTCGGCATTCCTTGTTTGACAGCCCCATCTCTGAGGTTGAAAGCCTTCGGCATTCCTTGTTTCACAGCCCCATCTCTGAGGTTGAAAGCCTTTGGCATTCCTTGTTTCACAGTTCCATCTCTGAGGTTGAAAGCCTTCGACATTCCTTGTTTGACAGCCCTGTCTCTGAGGTTGAAAGCCTTCGGCATTCCTTGTTTCACAGCTCCGTCTCTGAGGTTGAAAGCCTTGGCATTCCTTGTTTCACAGCCCTGTCTCTGAGGTTGAAAGCCTTTGACATTCCTTGTTTCACAGCCCTGTCTCTGAGGTTGAAAGCCTTTGGCATTCCTTGTTTCACAGCCCCATCTCTGAGGTTGAAAGCCTTTGGCATTCCTTGTTTCACAGCCGCGTCTCTGAGGTTGAAAGCCTTCGGCATTCCTTGTTTCACAGCCACATCTCTGAGGTTGAAAGCCTTCGGCATTCCTTGTTTGACAGCCCCATCTCTGAGGTTGAAAGCCTTCAGCATTCCTTGTTTCACAGCCCCATCTCTGAGGTTGAAAGCCTTTGGCATTCCTTGTTTCACAGTTCCATCTCTGAGGTTGAAAGCCTTCGGCATTCCTTGTTTCACAGCTGTGTCTCTGAGGTTGAAAGCCTTTAGCATTCCTTGTTTCACAGCCGCATCTCTGAGGTTAAAAGCCTTCGGAATTCCTTGTTTCACAGCCCCATCTCTGAGGTTGAAAGCATTCGGCATTCCTTGTTTCACAGCCCCATCTCTGAGGTTGAAAGCATTCGGCATTCCTTGTTTCACAGCCCCATCTCTGAGGTTGAAAGCCATCGGCATTCCTTGTTTCACAGCCGCATCTCTGAGGTTGAAAGCCTTTGGCATTCCTTGTTTGACTGCCATGTCTCTGAGGTTGAAAGCCTTTGGCATTCTTTATTTGTCAGCCGCATCTCTGAGGTTGAAAGTCTTCAGCATTCTTTGTTTGACAGCTGCGTCTCTGAGGTTGCTGTCTGAGTCTTATTGTTTCTCTTTTTCTTCAGCCTTTGGGAATCGGTCGTGTTGGGTTTAATCAACGCACGCGGCTTATTAACTCAGTACCAGTATAGCTGCATTACTGCAAGAAGCACCATTAAAGCCATTATCAGACTCAGATGTTGAAATATATGTTGGCTTGTTTTGATAATGTGAGAGACTTTTCTGCCTCTTTACTCTCTTCAGAAAGTAAGTCTTATCTGAATTCTGCTGTTTCTATTGCTTCACAAGTAGGTACACATTCTTTAAAATAATTCTGCTGACTGTGTCCAAGGCAACTTCTGCTGTGATGAGGCATTTTGCTTGACTTTGTAATCAGAGTTTTAAATCTGAAATCTTAAATTCTCTTTTGGGTAAGGAGGTTTTTCTTTGGGCCTTCTGCTAACCACGTGCTCAAACTATTTGATGAAAGAGTAAAGCTGATTCATTTGGTTGCTAAGAATTTTCAGCACTTCTTTTCTTATGCTTCAGAAACCTCAACTTCTGTTTCCAAAAGCAAAACAACCAGCATAACAATCCTCTGGCAAGAAGAGGTTTAAAGAACACCTCAAGTAGATGTGCTTGCCTCCTCTCGGAACAGACAACTCAACAAATTCTACTCCAGTTTTCTTTGCCAGCAGGCCTAGAAAAGAGATGCTTTTTCTTTCCTTGGATGGGAATGTTCCTGTATGTCATTCCACCCTTTCGTCTAATAGCCAGACTCATTCTGAAGATCCAGAAGTCGTCTTCAAAATCATTGTGATGATTCCCTTCTGGCCCAGGCAGCAGGGGTTTTCTCTTCTTATTGAATTGGCCAAGAGAGATTACCACATGTTAACTCACAGAATGGATTTAATCATCCAAGATTGAAACAATTACAACTTTCTGCCTGGATGATTCTGTCTTTTTATGTATTTTAGGTTACCTTAGGATATGCAGCAGATATTGAAAAAGGCAAAGAAACCTGCTAATAGGAAATCTTATGCCAGAAAATGGAAAATATTTTCTTTGTGGTGCTATACTATAGACCAGGACCATTTCAGGTTGTCTATACCCTTGGTTTTACAATATTTGTGCAGTTACTATCCTCAAAGCCTATCTTTCTCCTCTATCAAGGTTCATCTGTTGACCATTTGCATATGTCTGCCCATGGATCCCCCTCTTTTTTCTCAGACTTCGGTAAAGCAGTTCCTGAAAGGGGATTTTCTTGCAAGATCACATAGGAGAGATGCTAACTCAGTCTCCTTTTAACCTGCTCAATAGGCCAATTTGCAATTCATAACACGAAAGATGGTGCTAATTATTACTTTACATTTGCAAGAAGAGTATCTGAGTTGCAACCTCTTATGGTGGGTGAGCCCCATATGGTAATCCACAATGAGAGGGTTACCCTAAGAACAAATCCATCATTCATGTCAAAAGTAGTTTCAGACTTTCAAGCTACCACTCTCCCTGTATTCTTTTCTTAAATGAAACATCAGGGAGAAAGGATATTATAAAGTCAGAATGTACATAGACAACGTGTATATTATCTTGACAGGACTAAGTCCTTTATGAAAACTCCTCATATTTCTAACTTCCAAAAAAAAAGCTTGTTTTTTTATCGGTACATAAATGTTTTACGTGCATGTTTTTTTTCATCTGAAATGCTGTACTTTTAATATGTTTAGACTACATGAATCTCACTTTTGTAAATCATTACCTAGGATTAGAAATGTTAGGACTTTTTTAACAAACTGCATATTATCTCTGTATTTGTCACTGTTCTACTACTTCGTTTACTTTTGTATAACTATTGTAAAATTGTCTATATCCTGTGGAGCTTTTCTCCCCGGGCATCCACTGAAAACAGGCTCTTCCAGGCGCAGTGGGCTAGCCCGGTCATCAAACTGTAATAAATAAATAAAACTGCAGCTGTTTCATTTCTATAAAGGGACAAAGAAAGGGCAACCTAGACCAAAACAGACTATTTCCAGATGATTGCCCCTTGCTATTTCTTTTTCTTACTCTCGCAATAACAGAACACTTTTAGGCAGGGTCAAGGCAAATTCTACTAGAGCCTTGTCTTCTTCAAGGACAAATTGCAAAGAGGTGGACTTTAGAGATGGACTACTTGGTCCTATAAAAGTACTACAAATTGTATTCCTTTTTCAGGTCCAGGACAAGCCTTGCTAGGACCATTCTCCAGGGTCTCCTGGACTCTCATTGTTTCTCCTCTCAGGCAGGATAGGCTGTGATGAACCTTCTCCTATAACTAAACCTGCTGCAGCAGTTATTTATAAGGAAGATTGTGCAGTTGTGTAAGGTGGTGCACTTAGCATAATATTAGATGTTTGATTAAATCAATGCTGCACAATTGCACCCTCCCTCCACCACCTAATTTTGTATATAATTTTGCTGTGATAAGAGTTATGTAATCCTGCCTTGACTTTGTTTTCAGGACAGCAGCCTTTTTTTTCAGATGGCAGGAAAATCCTGAAGCTTTTTGGTGCCCAGACTGCTATTTTCATCATGGGGAGCTTGAGCTAACAGCCGGCTGGGCATGTGTGTAGGGAGCCAAAGGCTTTTTGATATTATTAGCAGGATTCAAGCTGTATAGCTAAGGCTGCTGCAGCAGTGATTTAATCAAACATCTACCTTTGTGGGAAGTGCAATTTACTATTTGTCTTACTTTCTACAGCCAGAGTGACATTTAACACTGGGCAAATTCCATTTCAGAATGTGCTTATTGTGAAGATTACAGAAACTAAATGATAAGTTTGTTATTTGAATAAAAATTGCAGTGATAATACTAAGGCAAATAATTCCAGAATTATTTCCCTCCCCCTTCCATTCTGTTTTCTCAAAAGCAGCCATAGCTTTTGGCTTGCATTTGCAAACAAACACCGCAAGTGATAATTTAATGTGACAAAACATTGATTTTTAGTGTGAATGACACGGGGACAGCATTATATTTTATGGTGGCTATGAAACTGCACTATCAATTACCATTGGTTAATGGGCTGTGTCAAAGAAGGCAACTCGTACAGACAAGGTCACCCTCAAAAGTGTTTTGTGCTGTTTAAGCAGTTCTGAATCATTTGAGGAGAACACAGATCTGTAAAATATTCATAAAACCTTTTTAACTCCTTAGCATGTTTTAGTGTTATAGTTATTTTCCCCTGCATGTAAAAATATACAGAATTACTGACTGTCAGACAGTTCAGTTGACTGTAATGGACCTGTAAATAGGTACTTGCTTCAGATGTGCCCTTGTAAATGAAAGGGCAGACATAATGTTTAGTACTCCTGTTAGATGGATTACATGCCCTCTGTAACAGGTATGACTTGCAGTCATACCTCCTGTTGTGTGCAGATTATAACGCCAGGTATATATCCTGGTGAACCACTGGTTACAGCTGTGCTGAACATAAAAGAGTAAGTATATGGTTATTTGTTTCATTCACCCAATTGAAACTATTGCAACTGATTAGATTAATAAGGAGTTTCCATGCATTAAGGATTCTTTTGAATAAAGTCTTGCATAATTTAATTAGTTCTGCACTATAATTGATGTTAACATAGCAGTGAAGAGTTGAACTCAGACATTGCAAAGGAGCATAGTTCCTGCTGATTGTCAATTCAGGAAGCACACTGGCTCAGTGGAAAGGATTGTGCTTTCCAAATCAGGGTCAAGGGTTCAGATCTGAGTTGTGACCGAAGACTGCATGTTTTTTCCATCCCTGAAAGGATTTTTTCCCTGGACTCCACTTTTCTCTCTAAAGACTTCAGATGATTGGATTGTCTATATTAATCACTATTTACCCTTATCTTTGTGGCTCATGTCACATCTGAGAAAGGTCCAAGGAAGAATAAAGATCAATATGTAAGC
Organism: Protopterus annectens; assembly: GCF_019279795.1. NCBI lineage: Eukaryota > Metazoa > Chordata > Ceratodontiformes > Protopteridae > Protopterus > Protopterus annectens. Next base: position 979,116,940 of record NC_056733.1, on the reverse strand, counting down.
AAGTAAGTAAATACATAAATGAGGTTCACAACTCTGGTATGCTAAATGGAAAACTGATGTCCTTGATTACAATTAAAACATTATAAGATTTGTCTTTGCCATGAATCTGGCAGCTAAACTGCAGGTTTTGTGTTGAATCATTATTTATATTTCTGGCAGCTTTGACTGCAAGCAGACAAAATGTGACTTAGAGAATTATATGACTATGGCGCTTACTAAATTATATGACCATGGGACTTACTAAATGATATGACCATGGCACTTACTAAATGATATGACTATGCCACTTATTAAATGATATGTCTACGACACTTAATAAATTATATGACTATGGCACTTACTAAATGATACGACTGTAGCCCTTACTAAATGATATGACTGTGGCACTTACTAAATTATATGACTATCACACTTACTAAATTATATGACCATGGGACTTACTAAATTATATGACCATGGCACTTACTAAATGATATGACTATATCACTTACTAAATGATATGACTACGACACTTACTAAATTATACGACTGTAGTACTTAGTAAATGATATGAGTATGGCACTTACTAAATGATATGACAATGACACTTACTAAATGATATAGCTATAGCACGTACTAAATGATATGGCTGTAGCATTTACTAAATTATATGACTATGACATTTACTAAATGATACGACTGTAGCACTTACTAAATTATATGACTATGGCACTTACTGAATGATATGACTGTAGCACTTACTAAACATAATTTGGCTGCTGCTACTTTAAAAGACTGCACACAGCAAGCAGCTCTTTATCTTAGGAATTCGGAACTTACAAAAGTGGCTCTCATACAGACAAGTTAAGCAGAAAGCTTGCGTGTTTCCTCAAGTAATGAGTGCAGATGTGTAAGCACGCACACCTTCTTTGGTATTCATGGGATTAGACCTGATTTCTTAGGGGAAAAAATCAGAGTTAATGCTGCCCCGAATTCCAGGCTATGAATAAATTGGCTACTCACACCTAAAACTACAGTTGTGGCTTGCATTAGGTGCCTTGTAAAATGTTGCACCCTTTTTCAATACAATGGTAAACTGTGATGCTTTCAGAGGTAGTGTGCAGCCAAAGCTTTTCACTTTGAAAACCACACAGCATTACATGTCTTGGTAATGCTCTAGGCATTATGACACAGACTATAGAAGTGTCCCCTGTCAGTAAACTCATCCTTGGTCCAAAGATAACTAAGAGTGTGATATTGTGTATATCTGATGTTCCTACAGGCTGTGTTTGTCTCTGTCTGTCTGTGTGTCTTCCTTTCTACTGTTGCATTACTGTTACCTATTGTCCTCTACTATTCATGTCTGAGCTTACATTATTTATTTATGCAGCTATACATTTATTTATTTATATAATTGCTGACCTGGTTAGTTTCATTAGTCTAGTGACCTCTTTTCAGAGGACACCTGAGGTGGTAGTAGCCACCCCCCCAAATGCTGCACTTCATGGTCAACAATTTAAAAATTAATCCAATGACCTAAAGATGAATGGTACCCCTCTGTTCTGAATACATTCACTACTTTTACGAGTGAGAATGATATTCCATGTAACTGTGTGTGTATATATATATATATATATATATATATATATATATATATATATATATATATATATATATATATATATATGTACTGGGCAGCACACTGGTATAGCACACATTGTTGTCACTTCACAGAAAGAAGTTCCCTGGTTTTATCCTCAGCTGGGGTGCCTTCTGAGTCGAGTCTGCATGAACTCCCTGTCTTTGTGTGGGTTTCCTCCCAAATTTCAGACATGCAGTAGGTGGATTGGACACACTCTTTTGGCCACAGGTGTGAGTTGTGTGGTGAGGATAAACTACCATGGCTGGGCTAGCCACCCAGATGTGTAAACGCTGACTTTAGATGATTGTTACTGTTGAAGAGGCACATTGACCCCATGTGCAAAAATAGGAAAAAGGGTCTGTGGACGTATATATAAATATATATGCCAACACATCAATGAGCCCCTACCTTTCATCCCTTTGGAGTGCTTCAGTGCCTCATACCGAGGGACAAATGTGCTCCCAAGATTATCTGATTGTTTTAACATGCCACATTAGTTGGAAAGTGGAGTTCTAAGATTGCACATGGTTAAACAGGCAACTCTGCATTGTAGCTGTAAATTAGCAGTTAGTCCAGCTCATCAGGATAGCAGCTGCGGACACACTTGCCAAGGCTACCAGTGTCCAAGATATAATAAGCAGACTGGGTGGTAAAGTACTAGCTATAGGACGTTTAAAGTTTAGCACCCTCCAATCCACTTTGCCAGGAAGCAACAGCTATATACATACTGTCTGCAGGCTGAATGACACGTTCTCCAAAGCGCTGCTTCTCATAAATGTATACAGCCAACCACTCACTAATATATATGTTTGGGTAATGTCCTACTGCTATAGCTATTCATCCATCTATGTCCATATGTACCAAGTGTTCTACCGTCACCTATAACCTTCCTACCCAGCAATGTGCAGCAACCCTGAAGTTAGATTAAGGAATGGTTCCTTTTAGATTATAGTGCCTTGATCTCTGCTTCTCAAATAGTAATAGTGGGTGGTGATTGTGCAATTATGGACCAGTAAAGGACAGCATTCCAACTGTTATAATTTAAACGTATGTGAAGTTAGTTGCAAGGTTGCTCTAGCTGTCACCGGTAACTGCTTGGGTCCCTGCAAGAAAAGATAATGGTGTTCCCCTATAATCACACAGTGCAACAATGTGACAAATTGTGTTCAGGGTAGTCTAGAGTATACCAGCACTGGGGGCAGAGAGAAAGGTCACTACTCATAGAAAGGACTCCAGGCTGGGTGTAAGGACATTTACCTCAAAGGGCATTCACACCTTTTACTTCCAGATGTCATAAATTACAGAATGACAACCACAAAGCCTTCTATAGTTATATCAAGAACCTCCACAGCAATACCCAGATTTGCTCTAAGGTACTGCACATTGGTACCTCCTATACTGACCCAAGAGTTATTTCCAACATACTGACCGACAGATAAAGTGCCATCTTTACCCCCCCGCAAGGACCAACCTCAATACTGGAAGAATGCCAGGCACCCAGCATTACTGCAGCACAGGATAAAGCTGCATTGTCTAAGGCCAAGAATACAGCTTCCATGGGACCCGACAATATCCCTGTCTGTATTCTACATGAATTACAAAGTGAACTGGCATCACATCTGTGTGCTCTGTTTACTCACAGCCTCAACTCAGGCTTTGCCCCTAGTGAATGGTGCACTGCCACAGTCATTCCTCCCCATAAAGGAGGAGCGACTACAGATCTTGGAAATTATCGTCCCATTAGCCTGAAGAGTCTGATATGTAAGGCTATGGAGTGCATCATCATGGACCTAATTAACAAGGATATAAGGAATCTCCAAACTCTAGATCCCATGCAGTTTGGTTTTGTGAAAGGTAGAGCATGCCTGCTCAACCTGGTTGACTTCTTTGAGTCAGTCACCAGAGTGGTGGATGAAGGTAAGGCAGTTCATACAACCTATCTTGATTTGGCTAAGGCCTTTTATACCATTCCTTACTCAGGAATTATTGATAAACTCAGCAAACTAGGCATCAACCCCTATATCATTAGGTGGGTTGCAAATTGGCTTGCAGATAGAATCCACAGTGTGAAAGTAGTGGACTCCAAGTCAGACTGCCAACCAATCACTAGTGGAGTCCCACAGGGATTGGCCCTGGGTCCTCTCCTGTTTGGCATCTACTTCTCAGAAGTCTAGGCCAACATTGAGGGACACTGTCTGACCATATTTGCAGATGACTGCAAGCTGGGAGGCATTATTAACTCCCCAAGTGATGCAAACATCCTACAGAAAGGCCTCACTGAGACCAATGACTGGTGTCAAAACCATTGTCTTAAGCTTAATGCCAAAAAATGTGTCATCATCCACTTTTAGAAAAACTCAGTTCCCACTAATTACCACATTGACGGGAGCCAACTGAACACTGAAGACATTATAAGAGATCTGGGGACATAGGTTGACAGCAACCTCTCGTTTGAACACCACATTGCCACTGTGATCAGAAAGTCCTTCTATGTGGCACATCTCATTACCAAGCGTTTTGCATTCAGGAAGAAAGAGGTCATCATTTCTCTCTACTCTTCCCTCATTAGACCAATCATAGAGTACAATGCTCCATTTGGCATGTACCTCACTAGACACCTGCAACAGCTGGAGAGGCCACAAAAGTACCTCACGAAGAGGATCCTAGGCCTTAAACACATGTCCTACATGGACAGACTAAAAAAAATCCAGCTATTCTCTGTCTTATATCGTGTACTAAGAGGCGATCTCTGCTTGACTTACAAAGCCATGTCTGACCCAGCTCTGTTAGAAATGCTACATCTAAAGAAATCCAAATCCCTCCACACCACATGTGCCAGAGACCTCAACCTCATTACCACAATCAACAGAACATGCTGGAGGGGCAGGTTCATAACCTAGAGACTGCTCATGCTCTGGAATAGACTTCCCATACATGTCAAGCAGAGCACCTCACTGGCCATCTTCAAGAGAAATCTTAATGAGTGGATGGGAAATAGAAAGTTCACCCCAGGGATCAATCCAGTGGCTCTACTTGATAGAGGCACCGGGAACTAACGACGGGCAGCACAATGCCAGGGCACTTTTATGAGCTAGGCTTGTAAAGGCCCCAGGGCCATTAGCCTAGTACACACCTATGAACCAGTAAGTTACAAAGAGTTAAGGAGTGAAAGAGTCACAGTGAGGATTCAGGATACAATAGTTTTGCATTAAAACTGGAATATTCTAAAATGTTAAAAATTTATGGGAATAAAAGAACATATGACAGAAGAATAATTTTAACATAAAATCTCTACTTTATGATGAAGGAGATACAAAACCCACAATAGCTGTCAAGCACATCTTAGTAGTTGAAAATTACTGCAATTGGCTTTATTTACTTGTTAAGAGACTGACAAAGCACGGGTGCCATTTTTTTCCAACTCTTTGTTTATGTAACTCATTAAGACTCATACAGAAAACAAATGAACACGGAGAGAATCAAACTCAGGATTATAGGAAAAGCATTATGCACACCGAGCCTTCGTGCTAAATGACCCCAGTGTCTCCTCAATGGGACCATTTGCAGCACAGAAAAAAACTGAGCCATCAGACTGCACTAAAGGTACTTTATTGTTGTTATAAATTACAGGTATTTTAGTTGTTTTTACTTTTTAAAGAGCAATGCCAATAAATGTCATGAGCTTTTCAATTCTGGTCTATTTAGGTTACCCCATTCTTTTTCTGAACATAATGCAAGCATAGTTTTTGTAAGTAACAGAAAAATTCTGTGTTTGTGCATGTGTGCATGTGTCTGCATGTGTGTATGCATATGTGTGTGTGCGTGTGTGTGTATGTGTGTGTGTGTGTGTGTGTGTGTGTGTGTGTGTGTGTGTGTGTGTGTGTGTGTGTGTGTGTGTGTGTGTGTGTGTGTGTGTGTGTGTATTTTCCCCCATCTTAAGCCTTCAGTGTTTAGGAGAACATCTTTATAAAAAATTTAGTTGAACTACTGGTTTAAAAGCTGAAACAAAAAATGAAGCAGATTCTGTAAGACAGAGAAGAATATTGTTGCAGAGTTATTGAAGGAGGTCTGGAAACTCTGGTGTTGCTGGAGGTGATGATTTGAGATGAACTAAATGCTGATAAGTAAATAAGTTAGAGTTATATCATGGATGGTGTACTGAGAGGTGTAACAGAGGAGGTGTTACCAGATGAAGCAGGAAAAGGAACTGGATTACCAGAAGGTGCCAACAGCTGTTTGGGGGTTTGCTTGGCCAGTGGAGTAGCTGGTTTCAAGGGGATGCCCCTGCAACAGGATGCTGTTGTGAGAGGTAAGACACCTACATATGGAGAAATGATGCACTTCTTTCTTCTTCTTTTGACTTTTCCCAGTTAGAGGTCATCACAGCAAATCACCTGTCCACTCATGATTGGCAGTGGAGTTTTATGGTGTCGAGTTGCCAGCCCAGCACCCAACCTTCCACAGAAGGCACACACACATGCACATGTGCCTAGGGCCAATTTAGAGTGTCCAATCCACCTACAGCATGTCTTTGGGATGTGGGAGGAAACTGGAGCACTCGGAGGAAACCCACGCAACCACAGGGGGGACAGGCAGAATCCGCACAGAAGGCACCCCAGCTGAGGATCGAACCAGAGAACCTCTTGCTGTGAGACAGCAACGCTAACCGCTGCACCACTGCAGCCACCAATATGGAGAAATGATGAACAAAGGAAAGAAAGATGCTGTGAATGAAGATGAAAGAAACAAGGACTGGTGCAGAACAACTAAACTAGAAGAGAAAGTTGGTGGTAAGAAACAAAATAAAAAACAGTGACATTATTAACAGGTATGAATTTAATGTCAGTTTGATTTTACCTTTCATGTTAAAGTGCATGACATAACAGCAGTAATATACTCAGGAACAGAAAATTTCTGCAAGTTTACTTTTAAAATTTTTATTTTACTTAAAAAATTTATGACTGAAGATTAAAGGTGCTTACTTGTACAAGGAATGAATGTATGCTTCAGAACTTGGAACTGCAATTAAGGTAGAAAATACATGGGCAATTCAGAATATTGGATGTAGAGGAACTTCAGTTACAGAGTTTTTGGTTATTTTGTAATAAGGTACAGGAGGTTAAACAAAATATCTGATAAAAGAAATGTTTACTAAGGGGGTGGATAAAGTTATAGAAGAAATGGTTTTCAGAATCAAGGGGAGAGGTGAAGGAAATGTCACGAACAGTAAAAGAAGTAACTGATATGATTTTGAAAGAAAACAGGAAAGTAAGATTAGTGATGTGATGTGTTAAAGTCTTATGACAAGGTTAATCATGAGGCAATGTGGAAGATTCTCGGAAAAAACATCTAAATGCTACAACAATATGCTATGAAATGTAATGGGTGAAAGTTATGGTAAACAGATGGATGGGAGGATAGATAAAGATTAGGAGAGGTGTTAAAAATGGATGTCCTTCAGGTATGTGTCTGTGTTGGTAATCAATGCAATAGTTAAAGCATGTATGCATGAAACGAGAGTAGCAAAACAGGAGACGAGAAAAGGAGTTTGATTACTGATTGTTATATGTAGATGATTTAGTGTTTGTAGCAAAAAATAAGATATGGATAAATGAAATGGTGGTACATGTGGAGGAATTATTAATGAAACCTGGGTTACAGTTAAATAAGAAAAAAATAAAGGATTTTGTGAAACCAAGAGAATAAGTAAACTATATTATATTTTATATAATATAATATATATTATATTATATTATGCTTAGAATAAAATAAGTACATTAGGAGTGAAATTTGGAGAGTGTAAAAATTAAATACAACAGAAGAAAATAAAACAGGAACAATTAAAAGATGTAATATACCTTTTAACAAAAAGTGTATATGTTAAATACATACATATTAGGAAAATTATCATATTTAAGGGGGTGTACATGTTTTCAGTCATAATGGAAAAAGACATGTTAGAATTATTTTTTTTAATTTTATTTGACGTTCAAGGTTGAATCCAATAAAAAGAAGGTGATATACAAATAAAACAGGGGTCTATATCACTTCGATAAAAATGCAAGTAGTGGAACACCTATTCATCTACCTCACTACAGAAAACAGCTGCTTATTGAATGTTCACATCAGCGAACATTTTTCCCAGGGCAAAGAGTTAGCTGTCCAACATCTAGAACAGAGGTGTCTAACCTTTTGGCTTGCTGGGGCCGCATTGAGTGAACAGAAATTGTCTTGTGGGCCGCATATAAAATATATCATATAGTTAACTCTTTTGCTGCCACGGGAGACCAAAGTAGACCTCCTGGCTGTACTGTCGGTGCATTTGAACAATGAATAAATGTAATAAATGCCTAATATTTGCCTTAAAATTCTAATTCTCATTCTGATTTTAATTATCTAATCTAACAGTTAACTCTAACATCTTAGTTAATAAATAGATTTTTTTTTACAAATAAACAGATATTCACTACAGCACTAGCATTTCTCACTGGGAAAACCACTCCATCAGTCCATCTACATACAATGTCAACATTAGCGGTCCTACAATACTATAATCCACAAAAATAAGCCAACAAATTTGCAATAAAGTAAAGAATTCACATTGCTAACTTAATAAAACAATTCTGAATAAGCTACAAGAGGGTCTCACCCAAACAAATGAATGGTGCCAGAAACATGGCCTCAAGCTAAATGCCAAAAAATGCATCTTCATCCACTTTGAGGAGAGTGATGTCCCCACAAATTATCACATTAATAACAATGTTATAAGCACACAATCAGTTGTGAGGTGCTTGGGCACCCAGGTTGATAGAAACCTGACTTTTGACCACCACGTTGCCTCCGTTGTATGGAAAGCTTTTTACATGGCCCACCTCATTAGTAAGGGTATCTTATCCAGGGACAAGGAGGTCATAACATCCCTGTATTCTTCCTTTACAAGAGCAATTATTGAGTGCAACACCTCTTTTGGCATGTGCCTCAGCAAAACACCCTGCCAAAAGAAAGACTACAACCATTTCTGACAAAAAAGGTCAAAGTACTGAGTTCACTTAGTTATCCAAACAGACTAAAAAGCTTCTTGCTTTCCTCTTTCTCTCACTGGCCCCTATACATTTCATCACTGGCTTGCTTTCCAAGCTAAGAAAGATCCTGCCTTAAGAGACTTTCTCCACCTCAGAAATACTGGTTATATTTAAAACGCTCACTACAAAGACCACAGCCTTCACTGCAACATAAACAAGCCACTTTGTATGGACAGGTTCTTGACACAAAAACTTTCAACTTCTGTAAAAAGCTCCTCTCATTACCAAACAATGTAGTTCAACAACACTACAACTGGATGGATAGCCATGAATGTACTCCTTAAGTAAGTAGCATAGCCTTCATCAAACCGGAAGGAAAATCCACATACTAACCTTTCCCAGCTGGATAGCTAAGATCTAATATTGGTTACTCAAGTCCACTTGTCTAAGAATAGGGGCCTATTTAACTAAGAATTCCATTTGCAAAAATATATTCAGTATACATATTAAATCTCTCTCTTATACATACACACACACACACACACACACACACACACACACACACACACACACACACACACAGAAAAGGAGTCCCTACTTGTAAAATAGGCAACCTCAGTAATCACATGACACAGTTTCACTGATTGAAATTGTCTGAAAGTCAAAATACCTGAAAAAAAATCATAATAGAGATGGATTCATCCATGCAATTTCCCACCACCGAAAGGACCATCAGTAAATCAACAAAGAACTGCTCAGCAAAAATTAAATCAATAAGAAATCTATAAACTCTCTTAAGATCATACTACATACTGGAGTAAACATATAACTTCCCTCCAATCTAAAGCCATTTGACATTCAGACATTTTAATTTGTGCAGAAGTTATTCACAGACTGACCGTTTACTAAGCTGTAATGCTGACCTTCGCTGTTGAAAAAAAAAACAAATTCCCACACTTTGTCAATAGCTCAAAGTGAAGAAAGGATTACTTTTTTTTATTTATGTCTTTATTTAATTTTGGAAAACATTTTTAAAACTGTTAAAATGATCACACACCCAGAAACACAGAAAAGTTATTGTGATAAGTAAACCACAGACTGCTGCAAGAAATCAGTCACAGCACACTATGCTTACGTCCGAACCAATGAAGCATACCTGTCAATTCCAAAATAATTAAAGTAGCGTAATAAGAAAGTTATTTGCAAGGTTACATAGCAATTTATATTTGAAATAAGTGGAGATATTAAAAATGCTCTGTTTCTCATAATTATGCTGAAAAGTCTTCCAAGATAAATACAACCTTCTGATTTAGCATGGAACCATACCTCTCAACCTTAGAGCAGGAATTCTGGACAAAGCAAAAATAAAATTGGGATACAGGCCCAAAAATAGTTATGCATCACAGACACCATTGAAACAAGTGTAGCTGCAAATATTATACATCATGTATAATGTTTCTATCCCATTATTGTCAGTTAAGCATCATATGGCTCATTCAATCCTGCCTTCTTTTGCAACAAAGAAAACCATACTTTGAAATGACAAATCCATTGAAAATAATAAAACACATTGGCTCCACATTTTGCAACTTCCTAAATGCAAACAACCTCAGCGCTTTCATTGAAACTAGGTCTGCTTATTTCCACAGAATGACACCTCTCCCTAATTAAGTCTAATGGTATACAATCTACCAGGATCTGGACTACCTGAAATAAATGAAATTATGGCCTGTAAGTTGCAAGTCCACTTTGTTTAATTAAACTACATTTCAAAGCCCACTTGCTGTATTTTTTCAGTAACATCCCAATATCCATTTTCAGGTCACTTTACAAGACATTGACAGTGGTAGACTTAGCATCCTCCAGATCCCTACAGGACCACACTCATACTGCTAACATTGTCCATTAAATGTAAATATCCATCCACTGTAAATGGCAAGAAGCTGTCTTAAAAAATCTATTTTTGGCATTCATAGTACCCAAGTATCAGGTTTTGAAAGAAGGAAACATATTCTCTGCAGTTTGTAAGTCTCTGTCTTTAATAATCATCTACTATGGCAGCACTCCCAACACAATCACATACATACACACTAAAACCCCCAACATTTAAAAAAATGAGATTGTGCCCACCTGATTTGCCAGTATTGATGATTCACCAAAGTTATGCTTACTGTTGTCCAATCTACCACTGCTTAGAACCCATCAATGACAAGACAGTACTGGGTGATTTTTTTGTTTGTCAAAAAAAAAAACAATAAACTTTATATTCTACAGTCCCACATTAGTCAATCCACTACTGACCCATTAACCCTAGCCTGCTGTCTCATTCTTACTCCCTGGGACTGCATTACCTTGGATGACTACTTTTATTTCCTAAGCAAAAGATGCAAATTGGAAGATGAGGCAAAAATCCTAACATTCTTCAAAAATCCATACAGTTGAGAGGTATGATTTCATATTCAATACAACACTCTCCCTGTCAGAAAAGCTGCATTTTAATGAAAGCGTACTTTTAATGTAGGATGCATTTGTGAGCTAACTTGTTTGTACGTTAGCCTCTTTGTGCATGTGTCTCTCTCTGTCTCTCTGTCATGCACACAAACACACACACACACACACACACACACACACACACACACACACACACACACACACACACGCACACACACACACGCACACTTCTACTTTCACGCACACAAACGTTCTGCTTTCATGCATGCACTCACTCACACCATACTTACCTATTAACACAGGTTAAGTGCTGTCCCTTTAAAAGGCAATGGCAGCAAATCCATAGATGAGTCCCTCTTCAGCAAGAACACACACATTGATTCTTTGGCACGAAATAATGGCGCGAACACACAGACCCTTCTTTGGCGCAAACAAATCAAAACTAGAAGGATGCTTTGGTGGATGCACACACCGATGTTAGAGTTACACATCACGGGCGTGAAAAACACAACAAAAAATGTTTTGGGGCATGTGTACATCGATGTTTGAGTTAGAGGTAGAGGGCCACATGGCAAAGCTCTGAGGGCTGCATGCAGCCTGCGGGCCATAGGTTGGACACATCTAATCTAGAACTTGCTCTTTTCTCCACTGCAGTGCAATCTCTCAGTTTGTATATTTAAGTGGGCAGTTGTGGGGGGCACAGCCCCCCACATTGGTGTGTGAGGAGCATATCTCCCCCCACTTTGGTGGGTATATATACTATGGTGTGTGTATTACTTATCATGTTACACAGCTAACTCTTTGTGTTGGAAAGATTTCACTGATGTGTAGGTTCGATAAAAGGACCATTCGCTATACTGGGGTCAATGCATAGGTGTCCGAGTGCTTGTGTTTTCGTGGAAGCGATATAGACCCAGAAAACAGAAGGTTTGAATCCAAAAAGTCCTGTAGAGTAATAAAGAAGGTGAAAGAAATAGTTGCAGATGATGGGGATTTACTATATGCAATACATAAAGAAGTATGGAAAGTATGCATAAAAGAGAAAAGAGGAAAAGAACAAAAAGAAAAGATGGAAGGAAATTTATCTGAAATAAAATACAATTATGGAAGGTGAAATTCAATGAAATTGATGAAAAAAGAAAACTATGGTATAACAATGTTATGGAAAATACAAAATATATCCTTGCAAGGAATTAAAAGAATACAAAACATGTTATAAAGAACAGATGGAAAAAAGGTGAGGATTTTTTGAAGCAATGTATTTCCAGTGGAGAAGTTTGCTAAATAAGTTATCAGTTAAAAGTAATATGAAATATAAGGTACTGGAAGAAAGAAAACATGATGAGTGTAATGAGAAAGAAATACCTGTTTTTTTAGAATGTACAAAAATGAAGTTTTGAAAAGGAATAAAAAAGGGGGATTTAAAAATGTAACAAATGATATAATATTATATGGAAATATGAAAAAGCAAAACATTTTAAATTGAAAATTGGATCAGAAAACTGTTTCTAGAAATCTGGTAATTATGGAAATTAATATGTGATGGATTATAATATAATATAATAAAACAGATATGAAGATGTGCTGCATGAAATAAAAATATGGTTGTGAATAAAAAAGATGGAGGACAGATAAAAAATACAGAATAAGTGATGTTGATTGAAAAATCTTTTTTGTATTTTTAAAATGCTAAAAATGGAAATGATTTTTTGTGTAGATTTTATGTTAAGTAAAAAGGAAAAATGAGAAGATATGTTACAATGTTACAATGTGAATGTGTAAATAATATGAAGAAGGGTGAATATTAAGCTACATAAATAAAACAACCCCTACTCATTTTTTGATAATTGCCATTGACTCTTTTACATTCACCTGAGCTACCACCAACTCTGGCAGTTGCAACCTCAGTTTAACATCTATCCTATCCTACCTATCCATCCTTTGTTAACTGGATTAGTCCCACTAGGCTTCTAGCTTCTTTTCAGGGGAGACCTGAGGTGGTATTTATATTCCTAGAGGATATTTTCAAGGGTATTAGGACTCTTTCCTACTCATTAGGGGAAGTGGTTGTTTCATTCCTAGTGCAGTGGCAGCTGGGAGAACAGCACTCAAGGAGATCCAAGATGGTGGATAGTACAGAGGTAAATGCTGATGCAGTATTTGAGGCTGTACAAGATTCTGCAGATCTGGTTCAGCAGAACTTTTTGTTTCATCAGAAGAAAATGTTCAAAACAATGATGGATGTTTTATTAGAACCCTTCAGTTGGGAGGGGTGAGGGATGATATTTTGGGTCTATATCAGCATCTCGAACGCTGACAATATAGAATACGATATTGTTGCCTCGAGAATGCCGAAAGTGCAGAACATCGAACGGGTAAACAGAAATCTCCCTAAGGGGAGATTTCCATTTACTTCAATGTATTGCGGTCTTGGAGTTGGTATATTTAAATAGTGGGGGGTGTAAGGGGGTGCAGGGGGCCTTGCCCTTTTGCCTACACCCTTTAGTTGTTTTTTCTTAGATGTTTTTTTTTTAATTGGCATTCGAAAATTTAATAGTTCGATCATTTCAGTTCGATATTTAGTGATTCAAACTATTACATTTTTGAAATGCTGATATAGACCTTATATTTTGGATTAATTGTTGTTGCAGAGCAAGACAGAGAGTTGAAAATATGTTTCATTTTGTGAAACTATGGACAAAATCCAATTGTAAGAATTGGAAGGTGTTTTGAAAAAAGATTGACAGACAAAGAAATCATATGCCGGGACTGTGTATATGCTCCATTTGTTATGTACCCTTCAAGACATGCAACAACTTGAAAGGGCACAGAAACACCTCACTAAAAGAATCACAGGCCTAAAGCAGATGCCATATGCTGACTGTCTAAAAAAACTCCAGCTATCCTCTGTTGCATATCGTCTACTCAGAGGCGATCTCTGCTTAACATACAAGGCCATGTCAAACCCAGAGCTGTTGGACATGCTACACTTAAAGAAATCCCAATCCGTCAGAGCCACATGCTCCAGGGATCTAAACCTTGTCATCACAATGAACAAAACAAAGCATACTGGAGGGATAGGTTCCTGAACCAGAGAGTCCCCAGACTCTGGAATAGACTGGTCATACATGCCTCTTTGGCCCTCTTCAAAAGAAACCTTGATGATTGGGTGGGAGAAAGGAAATTCACCCCGGGATCACATCAGTCACCCTGCTAGACAGGGGTCCAGGGAAGTAAATAGTGTGGGAAGAAATAGCCAGGGAATTGTTATGGCTAGGCTTGTATAGGCCCTAGGGCTGACAGCCTAGTACCAACCTATGAACCTATGAACTGTTAAAGAAACTGCAGAGAAAGTGATGAGAGATTAACAGAGGAAATAAAATGTCAACAATCAAAGGAAATGTATGTGAGATTTCAGGTATAACATTGGAGATAATGTAATGGTCCCACTGGGAGTGAAGGCTCAGGAGGTAAAAGCTTTTATTCTGATTGATAATTAGACATTTTGTGACATTATTTTTGAGAGGGTTTCTTCTGTAAAGTTTTTGGGTGAGTATGAGAAGCAAAAGTACTGTAATCCATGGAAGCCTTGTGTCGTTAACACGTATCACAGAGAAATAAAAAGAAAACATGTTTAATCTTCAACTGAAGTTGAAAAAGAGACTTTAAAGAAACATTTAAGCAAACTTTGTAAATAATTTATGGACATAAAGTCTATGATAACAGAGAATTATGGACTGGGGAGTGGGACTGACATATTGTTCTGAAAGTGGAGAAAGAACAAAAATGTTCATATCCTTAAAAAGATGAATGTAGGGGGTAACAGAGATGCTGTAAAATATTGGGGACAACTGAAAACATGATTTGTTTCTGTGAAATATGTGATCATTTGATAAGATGAACTGTTATACTTGGTGGGAAACAGGTCATGATGCAAAAAAGTGTGAAGTGAAATGTTACAAATATAATGAAATTGGGCATTTATGGACGGATTGTAATCTACAGAAAAAGGATGAAGAAGAAGAAAACAAACATCAGGACAGTATACAGAGAGAAGAAACAGTCCTAATAAAAGATAAAGAGGAAGTAAGGAAGCAAGATCAGGGTAAAAATAAAGATAAGAATAAAGAGAAAAAGGATACAGACGATAATATAGAAGAAGGTTCTGAAATAAATAATGAGAAAGATATAAATTGAAAAACAGTGAAAGATAAAAATAATTCTATTGGCAAAAGAGTAAGAGGCAGAAAAATAAAGTTTAAAGGGATAAATGTAAAAGAGAAAATAAAATAAATGGATATGCAAATAAGCGAAATAATTCAGAGTCGCATAATTTCTGGTAAGCTACAACACAGACATAATAACAACTTTAGAGTGCTTTCAGTAACTGTAAATAGCATCCAAAATATAAGTTGAAGAATCGTCATCTTAAATTCGTGTAGTAAATGTGATATTGACATAATAATATTGGAATATGTAAGATTTTTGACACAAGAAGGGAGATTACAAACAAAGAAACTTTGGAGAGGAAATACAATATGAGACTTAGGAAAGGAACTATGTTTGAGCATAGTTGTACTTTGTAGAAAGTCAGTGAAAATATTGAACATATTGACAATGACTGGAAGATTAACTATTATAGTTCTCAGATGGTATGATTAGGTATAGAGACTTGTAGCATTGTTTGCCTGTGTTACAAGTAAAGAAAGGAATAATTTGTTTCAAATAATTTTAGCATATGTAATAATTAATATGAATATGATGATAACAGGAAATTTTAATAGTGATTTGAAAGGAAAAAAGAAGAGAATAAAATAGTGTTAGTATCTGAAGTTATAAAATGTGACAATTTAAAAATATGGAATAATAATTTGTGGACATATTGCCAATGTTTATATAAGATGGAAATAGATTATTTTATTACATCATAAGGTTTAAATATAGCTAAAGGAGAGACACTTGAAACAGGCTTTTCATATTACACAACCATGTGGTTAGAAATACAAGAAAATGTGGAATATATCAGATTGGGAAAAAGAATAAAAAGAATAAATGTGAAATTATGAGATTAAAATGAAAAAAATATATTCTTTATGGAAGATCATATTTCCAGTAGAGTATGTTATAAAAAAACTGTTCTGAGTGGTGGCTAGCTTTGAAAGAAAAATATATAAAAACTGTTTTTCGAATGGTAGTGAGACATAAGAAAATGGGAAAAACAAATTATAAAACAATGTGTATGGATACTCTAAAGGATTTAGAAAGGAAAATTAAAGAATTATTATTTAACAAATATATGATTTACAATGCAAAAGGGAAGATGTATCAGCTTACTTCAGCAGCATAGTTAAAGAGAATACTAGCATAATGAGAGAAATAAATGATGACAGAAGAGAGGTAATAAGATCTCAGGAAGAAATGATGGCTATTGTAATAAATTATGTAAAGAAAAGAACAACAAAATAAGGAACTAGAAAAACAAGATTTCCGTATATGAATTAGGTAACTTACTTTGGGAAGTTAATTTACAGCCAGTTTCAGGATCAGAAGAAATAGGATACCCATTTTTTAAGAATTTTACTGATTGGCTTAGAAAAACAATTATGAATGAGTGGTTTAATGAAAAGGTTTTATGTGTAAAATTTATGCAGTAGTATACATTTCACTTGTTTGGAAAAAGGAAGATAAAAATGAAACTGAAAATTAGAGACCTATAGTACTGTGAAATACAGATTCTAAGATTTTTATGAAAATGATTCAGAAGGAAATGGAAATTAAAATGAAATGTTTTATGGAAGATATCATAAATAGTGTAAAGGAAAAAGGATGCCAGAGATTATTATCCACAGTAAGGAAAATTGTGGATGATATTATAAACTGGACTGATGAGACCAAGATCATGATAAGAGCTTTAAATAAAGCTTTTGATATGGTACAATGTGAACTTTTGTGAACAATTATGGGAGTATAACATTAGCAAAAATAAAGTTGTATGTTGCTCTACATATAATAAAAATAATGTAAGAATTTTAGTGAATGGATTGTTAAGCAATGAACTAGATATAAAGAATGTCATACATCAGGGATTCATGTGAGTAGTATATTATTTGTATTAGTTATGAATGTTATTTGTCAGAGATGTAAATCTGTACTTGAGAGGTGCTACTTACATTTCTAATGAAGGGGTAAAAAAATCCAGCTATGTTTACTTATACAGATGATATTATATTTATTATGGGAAACAAAGTCTGGATGAAAGAAGTTATATGTTGCATACATCAATGTTTAAATATAATAGGTGTGATGACTTTAAATAAAGAACAAACTAAAGGACTGAATGATACAGTAAACATAGGAGGAGTATCTTTCTGAATGAAAGAAATGTTTGTGTTAGGAATAAGATTTTGTAGTAAAAATGTAAATGAGGAATAACGAAATAGGATAAAATATGAAATAAAGGACTTTGTTATTTTTGGAAAACATGCTATTGTTTAATAAAAAGGTTTATTTGATTAATTCAGTTATACTGGGAAATACTGCATATTTAGCCAGTGTCTGTATGTTGCCAATAATCTATGACAAAGGTATACTACAAATAATGATTTTCTTTTATATGGGATTCAATCATGAACACAATAAAGAAAGGAGTCTTATACATGGCGAAGGAAGATGGAGGTTTAGGATTAAGAAATTTGCTGCTTCTTTGAATTTGTATATTTTTTGGATAAATGATAACAATGAAAAATTAGTTGCAAATTTATTAAAGTACAAATATAAGCAGCACTGGGATATGTTAAGAAAATTAAAATATGAAAATTATGTTTAAATGAAGTAATGAGATGTTACCAAGGAAACATTTTTATGGAAAATAAAAAATGAAAAAGAAAACAAGAGGAAAGTGTGGTATAAAATATCACGATACAAAATATGAAAAAGTGACAACTACACAAGTACAAAAAGCATAATGGAGTAATAAACACGCAGAACGTCACACTTTTCATGAAGATTAGTGATTAATACATTATCAGTAAAGGCAAATATAAAAATCAATGAAGGAATTTGTATATATTGCGGTTAAAAAACTACACAACATATTTTATTACAATGTATAAGGGTCACAATATTCTAACTGTGTAAAGAAAATGTCATTAAAAATAATAAAGGTGATGCATGAAATAAATATAGATATAATAATGTATGGATGTTATAGCCACACAAATAAAGAATATGTCAGTGAAACAGCTACATGATTAGTTTATGTTGTGTGAAATATTTGGGATGTAAGTCTAAATTAAATCATGTTTAATGTTCAATGGAGGCTAGCAGTATTTCTTAGAAAAATTAGATGGTGACTATGAAAAAGTAGTGGGGGTCCAACAAGATAATGTGTAGAATTTAAACATAATGAAAAGTAAGATATATATGATTGTACGACAATAACGGAAATGAATGGGAATATGTACAATGTATAAATTTGTAAATATGTGTGTCAATAGTGTTGTACATAATACTTTTTTAACTGAAGAACCCATAATGTTTTTGATAGGTGTCATTGGATCATTTGTATCCACCAGAGCCACCACCAACTCAAGCTGATGGTGCCTCAATTTAAGATGATACCCAAAGGATGGCATACTCAGAAGTGCAGCACTCCCTTATGGTACACTGCAGTGTTAGTACTAGAAATTAATCTAAAGTCATGATATCTGATAAATTCTAAAGACATGAGATGAGTTAAATTCTAAGGGCATGGTATGGAATAAATTCCAATGACATGGTATTAAATAAATTCATGATCTGTATCACTGCTTCCCATAACTCTAGCTATGTTGGTAAAATTTGGAATTCCTTACCAACTATTATCTGACAGATGAACAACCCATCCTGTTCAACTCCTTATTAAAAGCGTATTTCAGGAATACGTGGCTTTGTCACTGTACCTCTTCTTCTCCCAGATGAATCTACTCTTTTTCTGACAATCTTTATGTTACTCACATTTCCCATTTCCCTATATAATTGCAAAGGACCATGCTTTATAGCTATAACTAGTATACCATTGGTCAGTAATCTTTATGTTTCTCTCACCTTAATATACCCCTTAATTATTCTTCCTTAGCCTCAGCTCAGTATGGTATTGTTAGACTTCGGCTCTAAGCCAGCTGTTCTACATTAAGAAGGTGTTTTTCTACACTCTTGTGGCAGACGTGTACTGATCTAACTTCTCTGAGTTAGGGATTGCTGGTGGAATGCTTATTGTGTGTTTTTCTGGTAGTTATCTTAAAATTGTTTCTCTTTGTTTGTATTTAAGCCTCACATTTATATGGGCTTTGTCATAGATACTCAGAGCTGCTTGTCATTTGGTGACTTTGCTACTGATTGCTGAGAATCTGCTTTTACCTGGAGCAATCCATTACTAAAAATACAAAAATAAGTATTTGTGGCAATTTTCTTATATGCTGTGACTGTACTTTAGCAGTGTCTTAAGCTATTTGCTGCTATTTTTGCACTTTATAGCAAAAAATGTACTGTCTACTGCTGCTTTAAGTAGTTAATTGCACTGTATTACATTGTATCTTTTAGTTGAGGAGCTGTTGTAGGTAGTTTGTGCGATCTTGTTATACTTGGGCTCCAAACCAGCTATTCTAAATTAAGAATGTGTTATTCTGCACCCTTATGGCATAAGTGTGCTGATTTAAACTGTGTGAGTTGGGGATTGCTGGTGGAAGGCTTATTGTGTGATTTCTGAATTGGTAGTTAGTTTAAAACTTAGTTCTCTTTGCTCATATTTAAGCCTCACATTTATGTGGTGCTGCTCTTCACTCAGTGGTGGTTAACAGTGCCCTGTATAGATCCAAAAGCCTAGAAGCTCAATTTTTCCCTAAACAGCTGTCAGTGAAACCCTTCCAAGCTTCTCTCTGAGTTGCTCCTAATACAGTAGATGTGATGGCTGGTAAGGAAAAGAATTACAAATCAGGATCCTGTAGCAGGAGAATATTGACAAAGCACTGCAGAACAGAGTAACAGGATTGGGAAAGGAACATTTTGCAATTTGTTGATAATATATTTTTGGGGCAGAAGGTGGCAATACTATCATATTTTAAATTGCTGTAGGGTATGTGCTACATGAGACACAGGGACTGCTTGATATAGGATGAGGCAGTGTAACAGAGGATGAGCTGTAGCTGATGGGGATACCTTGTAGAGAATGGCTGAAGGAATACCGGGGCTATTTATAAGTTGTTAGGGGAAGGATGGTAAGGAGCTACAAAGCATGCATATTATCAGAGAAAGGTTGGTGAATTAGAGTGAAGGAGAAGACAAAAATAAGCAATGGCAGGAAGGATTATGGGTAACCAGAGGGATGGATAAGGCAGAGGACATCTTTCACCTTCAGATGAGGCTATGCCATAGATGGTATAGGATGTCTAAGAAACTCCAGGAAGTAGGGTGGTGGCATAGGGTCGTAGGGCTGGTTGTTTTGTTGGCGATGTGGGGCTATTGAGGCTAAGAATATACATACATAGTGGGAATCTGAATATGGAAATCCTTCAGAAAGCAATTGTCAGGTATGTATGGTGGGTAACTGGTGGATAATTAGCTTGACTGGGGTTGTGGTAGAACAAAGGGTCAGGTTTGGGATAAACACTGAAGGGTGGTGATGCATCTACCTTTGAGTGTTGTAAAGAAGAGAACTGTGAATGACTGGAGGAAGGACATAGTGGTCAAATTAAATGGGGAGATGGGAAAAAGATTTGGAGAATTAGTGGGAGTTAAAAAATAAGTTTTATATAGTCTGGATTTAAAGAACGGAAAAGGAGGTTCTGTAGGGGGTGTTGGGTGTGCTGAATTGATAAGGAGGAAAAGAAGGCTAAGAGATAGGGAGACATAAAAAAAAGGAAAGAAATATTAGCCAAAAATAAAAAGTGCAACACCAAGCAAAATACGAATCTAATCATCAAATTAAATCATCAAATTAAACAAGCAATTAAGGTACATAATAAAAACTACCAAGGCCAAATCTGAGGAAAAATAATAGCCACCTAATCCAAGGATAACCACAAAGCCTTCTTTATTTATACTAACAATCTCAAGGGCAATACATAACATTGTGCTGAGCTAACTGTAAATTTTATTTATTTTATTTATTTATTTTATTTATTTTACATTTGTTGACCACCGGGATAGTCTGACTAGATACATGTCCATTTTCAGCGGAGGCCCGGGGAGAAAAGCTCCAGAGGTGGTTTCATATACAATCATTACGATGTACATATAGATCAGGAGTTATCATAACATTATACAAATATAACACATTATACAGTCTAGTTAAATTTATACAAATATAACACACTTTATAGTCCATTTAGATTAATACAGTCTAACCATCTTCTAAACTGGCTTAACAAAGATAATAGAGTACCACTTACAGACATAGAACTAGTACACCAGTATGCATGAAGATTTAGCCAGGCTTGGAGCAGTGACATATCCAATGAGACTTGAAATGCTCCTTGACAGCTTTTTTAAATTGAGATACGGTGGTGTCTTGGGTAATGTTAGCAGGAAGGGAATTCCAAATTTTTCCAGCAGAGTTGGCAAACAGGGGAGTCACCAGCTGAGTTGTTGGATTTGATGGTTTGCACTAATAGTCTACTGGATGACCAGAGTGATCTGGAGTTTGAGTGGGGATAGATGATGTTTTTCAGGGCAGGTGTATTATCTGGTTGGTTAAGTGCTTTGTGAGCCACAATGAGTTGATTATACTGAATCTGTCTGGGAAGCTCTAGCCATCTGAGATCATTTAGATTTTTACAATGATGTGTCCTATAGGGTAGACCAGTTGCAAATCTTGCTATGTTGTTATAGCAGCTTGAGAGTTTGTTAAGGTCAGTTTTATTTAGTCTGGCAAGTAAAGGGGAAGCATAGTAGAGTGTGGAGAGTAGGAGGGAGCAGGCAATGGAAGTCTTAGCATACGGGGTAAGGAATGGCTTTATCCTGTATAGTGAGCCCAGTTTTCTGTTAATGGTTTTCATTGTTTTGTTGATGTGCACATCAAACTTAATGTTGTTGTCTATGATGACACCTAGCAGTTTTGTATGAGCATCTGGAGAGATTATGGTACTGTTATTGGCCTTAATGGAGAGAGATAATGCTGGGGATCTATGCTTGGGGGTGAAAAGTAGGAGTTTTGTTTTATTAGGATTTAGAATAAGACAGTGAGTGGCAAGCCAGTTCTCTGCTAGTTTGAAAGTAGTCTGAGTTATTGATAGCAGCTCTGTATGTGAGGTGCCAGTGCAGCTCAATGTTGAGTTGTCTGCATATTGAATGCAGATGGCTTCAGGGATGACTTTGTGGAGGTCATTGATAAAAATGGAAAACAGAAGTGGTCCGAAGACAGACCCCTGTGGAACACCTGGAGCATTGGGTAGGAGGTTTGAGAGTTTGTACTGCCATAAGATGGATTGTAGTCCATTGCTCAGGTAGGATTCAAACCATTGGAGAGAGTCACTGCCTAGGGACATTGTTGCCAGGGTGTTGATGAGAAGATGATGACTGACCATGTCAAAAGCCATGGACAGGTCTAAGAAGAGGGCTGAGGATAACTTGTTGTTCCTGTTATAGTTTATAGCATTAGAGAAGGTGAGCATAGCTGTGGTGGTACCATGATATGGCCTGAAGCCATGCTGGGAGTTAGCCAGAAGGTTGTTTTGGGTTAGAAAGTACAGGAGTTGTTTATGGATGCATTTTTCCATTATTTTTGCCAGAGGTGATAAGATGGCTATAGGTCTATAATTGGATAACTCAGTAGAATTACCACTTTTATGGAGGGGTATAACACAAGATATTTTCCAGACAGAGGGGACTAAGGCTTCTGCTATGGACCGATTAATTAGAATGGAAATGGGGTATGCTATGGTATCTGCAGCTTTTTGCAAATATTCTGCTGGGAGAAGGTCTGCAGCTTGGGTAGTAGGTTTTAATTTTTTGAGTAGTGAATGAATGAAAGATGTAAAGACTGGTTGGAAACTAAAGGAGGTCTGGGAGGTGGGAGTGCTATCCAGTAGGTTAGAGAAGTTAAGGGGTATTTGGTTAGCAAGGGCTTGGATGGTTTTAGTAAAGACATTATTAAATGTGTTAGCAACATCTGCTGGTAATTTATCAGTAGAGGCTGAGGGAGGTGGAGTGGTGATTTGACCTGGGTGCAGTAATTTATTTATCTCTGCCTGGAATTTTTGGGGGTTATTTTGATTCCTTTGTTGGAGATGGAGGTAGTAGATTTTTTAATCTAATAGCATAGCTTGTTTTGTCTCATTTCTTAGTTGTCTAAATTTGATTTGGTTTATACATTTTTTTATGGCATGTCATGCTGCCCATGCCTTATTTCTGAGTATGATTTTTGTTTTAATGTCTTTAGAGAGCCATGGAGCAGCTTTTGTTTTTATCCTCGTGGAACACGCGGGAGCATGAGCATGGAGGATGGTGAGGAATTTATTGTTAAAGTGGGAGACAGCTTTGTCTAGGGGCAGGTGCTTTAGGGCAGCCACGTTGCATGCCTTACTTTCGTCCTGGAACTTACTAGGATTGAAGCTTTTACTATTTCCTATTGTTCTGTAGATGGGCTGCTGAGAGTAATTAGATTTGTGCTTGCAGATAAAGGTAAGAAAGTGGACACTGAGGTCATCGGAGATGGCCCCCCAATGTATACATTTGGGGGTGGCTATTGATTAGTATCCAATCCAGTATGCTATCTTTTTGGTTAAGTTTTCCTATCCTGGTGGGGGTAGATATGACCTGTGTGAATCCATACAGGTTTCCATGGGTGGTAGGAGATTGAGAGCAACAAGCATTCCAGTCGATGTTAAGGTCTCCTAGTACAATGGTTTCTTGTGAATAGTTACTAGCTAACCATTGGAGGATGTCTTCTAGGGAGTTGGTATTATTCCCTGGTGGAATATACACACAGACTATATTTATGCTTTTGTTTTTGTTAATTTGGAGTTTGGTAGCAATTATTTCTGCCTTATTGGTGTGGGGTGGTTGACTGGGGTCTAAAGTAACATTTAGTGTAGATTTGAAGAGTACAGCTCCCCCCTCCCATCCTGGTAGAGCGATCGAGTCTAAGTATATTATAACCAGGTGGTAGGATTTCATTATCTGAGGTTGATGGTTTCAGCCAGGTTTCAGTTAGGCATAGAAAATTAGGGGAATAGACTTGTAGGAGGGCATGCAGATTGAGAACTTTGTTATTTATACTTCGTATATTTAGTTGGCAGATCAGGAGGGAGCTTATTAATAGATAGTGATTCATCTGGGTTAGTAGTAATGGATGTTGCCTTATCTAAGGTGGCACGGCCAGGGTTTGGATGAACATCCCCATCCACTGTCAGGTTCTTGTGTATAATTACTGTAACTTTCAGGATTTTGTTTATAAGTTTTTGATAGTATTTAGATTTTGAGCTAATGTACCTGGGTCTAATTGGGTGATAGTGTTTTGTGGTTAAGGAGTTAGAAATACCTGTAACTAATGGGTGGCCAGTATTATTTGCTACATCTGTGCAAGTTTGAGATTTTGGGTGGTGAAATCCTAGGTAAGATTGATTTTTGTAAATGGTGACGAAATATGGAAATTTTATGAGGGATAACAGAGAGAGAAATGACATGACTTTATATGCTAACATGGTTAGAGGCTATATTGGTAATATAGGCCTAGGACTGTCAGGATCTTGAGGTTGGAAATTCACTACTGGGGGTGCTGAAGTAGTGTACACAGTACAGTACTGATTGCTCTGGATAGGAAAAGGAGGGGTGGCGGTGGGATGAGTTAGGCTGAGTAGAGGTTTATTTATTGGTTCAGCTGGAGGGGGAGTGGTATAGTGGCTATAAAGCTAGAGACAGTGGAGGTGGGTGAGAATTGGGGGCAGGGAGTGGTGCGGAGTGAGCCCAAGCATAGCGAGTGCGAGCGGAGCAGGGCTAAACCACACACAAGAAACTTGCAAGTAAGGAAGTATGCCTAAAGAATAGGTATTAACCGAGTAAAATGTACTATATGAATTGTAAGTCAGAGGTATGCTTTTTACCTTTAATCTTACAATGTTTTGTTTTAATTTTGGGGAAAAGTCTGTGTTTTGCTTCCAATTTTATAGTTAAAACATGGGGAAGTGTAGTTTTAGGGGTTGGTACTATAGTTGGGGCTAGGGAACAGTGCTACAGAAAAGAAAACCAAATAGATGGAAAAACGCTTAATTTATTAATAACAAATGAACAAAGCTTTCGGGAATGTCCCTTCTTCAGTGTTAATTAACACTGAAGAAGGGACATTCCCGAAAGCTTTGTTCGTTTGTTATTAATAAATTGAGTGTTTTTCCATCTATTTGGTTTTCTTTTTTGGTCGCAAATAGTGGAAATTGGTGGAATTCAACTGAATTGAACTTTATATTTTGTGAATAGTGCTACAGACCCAGGCCAGCAGATTTGAAATGCGCAGATAGTTTTAGATGAATAACAACCTTAGCACATATTTTAGCCAGTGGGCAGCTCAGAGCAGGTTTGCTGAGTTTTTCAGTAGGGCAGCATCCTTCTTGATGTAAGCCTTGTAGGCCAGCTTGTTTAGGGGGGTAGTCCCTTAGCAGGGCTTTTAGCCGGTGGGCAGCTCAGAGCAGGTTTGATGAGTTTTTCAGTAGGGCAGCGTCCTTCTTGCTGTAAGCCTTGTAGGACAGTTTATTTAGGGAGTAGTCCATTAGCAGGGCATTTAGCCGGTGGGCAGCTCAGAGCATGTTTGCTGAGTTTTTCAGTAGGGCAGTGTCCTTCTTGCTGTAAGCCTTGTAGGACAGCTTTTTTAGGGGGTATAGCCAGTGGGCAGCTCAGAGGAGGTTTGCTGAGTTCTACAGTAGGGCAGCGTCCTTCTTGCTGTAAGCCTTGTAGGACAGCTTGTTTAAGGGGGTAGTCCCTTAGCAGGGCTTTTAGCTGGTGGGCAGTTCAGAGCAGGTTTGCTGAGTTTTTCAGTAGGGCAGCATCCTTCTTGCTGTAAGCCTTGTAGGACAGCTTATTCAGGGGGGTAGTCCCTTAGCAGGGCTTTTAGCCGGTGGGCAGCTCAGAGCATGTTTGCTGAGTTTTTCAGTAGGGCAGTGTCCTTCTTGCTGTAAGCCTTGTAGGACAGCTTGTTTAGGGGGGTAGTCCCTTAGCAGGGCTTTTAGCTGGTGGGCAGTTCAGAGCAGGTTTGCTGAGTTTTTCAGTAGGGCAGCATCCTTCTTGCTGTAAGCCTTGTAGGACAGCTTGTTTAGAGGGTATAGCTGGTGGGCAGCTCAGAGGAGGTTTGCTGAGTTCTACAGTAGGGCAGCGTCCTTCTTGTTGTAAGCCTTGTAAGGACAGCTTGTTTAAGGGGGTAGTCTCTTAGCAGGGCTTTTAGCCCTATATGTAAAGTGTGGATATAGCAAGCCTGTTAGCTGATAAATCCAGCTAAAACATCAGCCCCCACCCCCAGTAATCTCACAAAAAATATCAGGAAACCATGCGACTCCAGATATCACACAGACCCACTCAAAGGCCAAAAATATGGATTTTATGGGCCCCGACAATATCCCAGTTTGCATCTTAAATAGCATGAAATAAGATATTTCTATGCCCCCTACCTTTGTACCAACCTTGCTTCATGCCAAGTGAATGGAGGACAGCAACGGTCATACCCCAGCACAAGGCAGTGCAATCCACTGACCGGAGCAACTACCTTCCCATAAATTTGACCAGCTTCATATGTAAACAATGGAAAGACTTATCGTGGAATTAATTAGTAAATAAAAATGAATGAAGCCATCATAGTTTGGTTTTATCAAAGGAAGGTAATGTCTGCTCAATCTAATGGATTTTTTCAAAAGTCACCAAATGATGAGTGGATGAATGAAAGACACTATAGACCATTTACCTTAACCTGACTGAGGCCTTTGACAGCACACCTCATCTGGGCATTGCAGATAAACTTGCCAGTCTAGGGATAAATCCCTCTGTCATCTGATGGACTGGAAACTGTCTCACAAAAAGGACAGGAGAAGTCAGGACAGGTCTTACCACCTCAAAAAAAAAAAAAAAGACCTGCAACAAGTGGGGTTCGACAGGGTTCTGTTCTGGGGCTGCTCTTATTTGGCATCTTCTTCTCGGAAGTCAAAGTAAATGTCAAGTGCATACAGTTGACAAATATTTACAGATGACTACAGCCTGGGAGCAGTCACTGAACCTTCCAGCAACTCAGACATGTAACAGGAGGGCTTGTTCCAAACAAATAACTGATGTCAGGTACATGGATAAAAACTAAATGGCAAAAAGCACACTATTGTGTCCTTTAGAAAACTGACTTTCCCTGGGAATTATCACGTTGACAATATGCCCCTAAGAGTACACCCAATACTCAGGGATTTCGACACTTACACTGACAGTGACTTAACTTTCATCTAACAAATGTTCACTGTTAGCATCTAGGTGCAAGGAATTCATTGTGCCACTTTACACAGCTCTCACTAGGCCCATCATAAAGTACAATGCTCCCTTTGGTATGTGCCTGTCCAGGCACTTGAAAAACTGAAGCATCCAGAGAGATTTCTTAAAAAAAGAATAGTGGGCCTAAAGCACATGACTTACACAGACCACCTCAAAGCTCTATCACTGTACTCATACAGACTACTTGATTCGTAGGCTGTTACCAGGCTACCAACCACTAGGACCCTTATCAGCTTAGCTGCACACACCTAACCATTTGGGTCCTGAATGGCATCTATATCAGGGTCATGTTAGCAGAGGGGTAACTAACGGATTTTAATGGTGTTAGTTAGGATAATACTTTTCTTGTTGACAACCTCTGTCTATAAGGGACATGGGGGTTAGACCAGGGGTAAATTTCTGATTTCCCATCCAGCTGTCCAGGTTTCATTTGAATAAGGTCAGGGAAGAACCTGTTTTACATGCACAAGGAGCCTATTCCATATTGCAAGGGTCCTTTGGGACACGTATCTGTCTGTCCCACATATTCTGTTTATATCACAAAGTTCAGATCCCTGGCTCTACTGTTTCTGGTGGTGTTTGTTTTGCACATGTGAAACAGATCCATCAGAACTGGGTCTGAGGAAGCCCTGCACACCAGACAAAGATCCCCTTTCAGCAGCCAGTAGGAGACAGAATGCAGAAATGATTAGGATAGGACAAGACACTCAAGCCCTGAATTCTCCTGGTGAGAAAGCTTTGTGGGCCTTCCAGCTGCTGCAAGTGTCTAGTTAGGTACATGCCAAAAGGATCTGGGAAGGGCCAAGTACAATGCCACTATAACTTTTGTGGACCTAGATGCCATATGCTTACCTATAAGTTGGGTGAAACAGAATGGGTTTCTTATTGTCTTAGCTAAACATATGTTGGTCAAAGGCCAGATTGCTGTCTACATATGTTCTCAGATTCCTTACTACTCAGTCGACTCTTAAGGTTGTGGCATTGATGGAGTAATTAACTGAGGTTGACAGTTTCTCAAAGGGCATTATAATGAATTTTTGGTATTGAGTTTTAGGCCAATCACTTTGGAACCAGTCAATTGTCTGTGTCCAATGCTCTTAGAAGATATTGGTATCGTGGGGTGAATGTAAAATAGCTCCTAGTTTACAGTCATCTGTGAACTTTGTGAGCCAGAGGCCTTGAACCTTAGCCTTGACTTCCAAGAAGTAGATGACAAAGAGGAGCAGACCCAGAACAGAGCTCTGCGATACTCGGCTGGTGACCACTCTCTTGATGGAGGTGGTCTCACTGATCCTGGCTTCTTGGGTCCTGTCTTTGAGCCAGTTAGCAATCCAGTAAGTTATGAAGAGATTTATGCCTAGCTGAGAGAGTTTGTCAACAATGCCCGAGTGAGATATCATATCAAATGCTTTGGCCAGGTCCAGATATGCACTAGGAATTGTTTTACCTTTGTCCATTGCCTTGTTGACACTCTCAAAGAAATCTAACAGGTTAAGTAAGCACAACCTTCCCTTATGAAAGCCAGACTGGAATGGCACCAGGGTCTGTAGGTTGCTGTTGCCAATGTCCTTGTTTATCATTTCCATGATGTTGCATATTAGGCGTGCTATACTGATGGGTCTGTAGTTTCCTGGGTAAGTTTATGGTCATCTCTTGTGGAGCTGAATGACTGTTGTGGTCCTCCCATCACTCGGAATGTAGCCTTTTTCAAGGCTGTAACTGAAGAGCGCCCAAGTGGTCCTGATAGGTCATATTTTAGACTGTCCAGGATGCAACTGGGGATGTTGTTGGGACCCATGGAGGTGGTGGTTTTGGCTTTAGTGAGTGCTGCCAGCACCTTGTCCATGCTGATAGTTGGGGGAGTTTGTTGGAGTGGATTCCACCTGGTGAAGCAGGGGGAAACTTGGGAGTGAAGTCTGATAGGAATTTATCAGCCAGTAGATTTTCTCTGTCACCCTGATCTGCGAAGGTGGCACTGTTAACCAGCAGTTCAGTGCACTGCTGTGTGTTATCTTTAAGGTTCCAGACATAACCGAAGGACACTGCTGTGTGTTATCTTTAAAGTTCCAGACATAACCGAAGGACACTGCTGTGTGTTATCGTTAAGGTTCCAGACATAACCGAAGGACACTGCTGTGTGTTATCGTTAAGGTTCCAGACATAACCGAAGGACACTGCTGTGTGTTATCGTTAAGGTTCCAGACATAACCGAAGGACACTGCTGTGTGTTATCGTTAAGGTTCCAGACATAACCGAAGGACACTGCTGTGTGTTATCGTTAAGGTTCCAGACATAACCGAAGGACACTGCTGTGTGTTATCGTTAAGGTTCCAGACATAACCGAAGGACACTGCTGTGTGTTATCTTTAAGGTTCCAGACATAACCGAAGGACACTGCTGTGTGTTATCGTTAAGGTTCCAGACATAACTGAAGGACACTGCTGTGTGTTATCGTTAAGGTTCCAGACATAACCGAAGGACACTGCTGTGTGTTATCGTTAAGGTTCCAGACATAACCGAAGGAAGTCTTTTGATTGTCCGGGCTATTCTGACCTCATAGTTGGCCTTGTTGGACTTACGTAAACTCTTAGTTTCTTGTTTCATTAAGAGAGCACTTGTCTTTAAGGGAGTTGGAGTTTCTGATTTTGGCTATGAGCTTTCTTCTTTTATTTTTTTATTTTATTTATTTATTTATTTATTTTATTTATTTTTAAGAAATAAAATCTGGGCCAAATGGAGATCTTCTAAAAACCCAACAGATCAGCAAAATTTTAGAGAGCTGAGAAATGCTACTAAAAAAATCAATACTTCTTGACAAAAAATGTTACTTTCAACTCCAACTAACTCACCAACATAAACCACAAAAGTTCTGGACAGGTATTAATAAACTCCTCCATCCAGGGCACTCCAAAACACCAACCCCATCAGGCACCACCCACAACAATCCTAAGCTTATTGTAGATGCCTTTAATACCTTCTTTACTGAGGCCATCCAATCTCTAGCTAATTCCCTACCCCCTGTTATCTCAAACCTGCCTTCCTCCACAACTAGCTTACCTCCCTCATTTCATTTACAACCAGTTCCAACATCCCTCATCTGCACCCTTGTTCAAAAACTCAAACCATGCACCCCCTCAGCTGATCTTCTTCCAACTGAATATCTGCAAAGAGCAGCTAAAGTTGTAGCCTATCCCATTTCCATCCTAATAAACAGAACCATTACTGAAAGAACCATCCCATCTATCTGGAGAATCTCCCATATTATCCCACTACATAAGGGTGGTAACTCAACTGAACTCTCAAACTATCGCCCAATAGCCTTACTCTCTCCTTTAGCAAAAATCATGGAAAAATGCATCCACCGACAACTACTATATCACCTACTCCAAAATAATTTACTAGCTAACCGTCAGCATGGTTTTAGGCCATTCCATAGCACCACCACTGTCCTCTTATCATTTTCTGACTGCATTAACAAAAATCGTAATAACAGTACTCTAACCTCGGCACTGTTTATTGACCTCTCAAAAGCCTTCGACATGGTTAATCATCAGCTACTTATAAATTTACTTAAATCCCTCTCTCTAGATACACAAGCACTACAATGGTTCAAGTCCTACTTAGAAAGTAGGCAACAGGCTGTGCTTTGGGATAACAATCTATCCACACATCTCCCTATCACCCTTGGTGTACCTCAAGCCTCTATTTTGGGCCCTCTCCTATTCTCAATTTTTATCAACAATCTAAATGAAAAAATTCTTCAAGCTACCTGCATACAATATGCAGATGATTCCACATTAATATGCTCCGCTACTTCTTCATCTGAACTCCACTCCCTCACCCAAAAAGTGTTTAATATAGTAGAAAACTGGTTCCTACAGCGCTGCCTCCTCCTGAACCCCAAAAAACAAAATTACTGCTCTTCACTCCAACACAAAGTCCTCCCCAATAGACTTCACAGTTATATCTAATAATGGCACTGTCATCTCCTGACCCAACCACCAAACTCTTAGGAGTAATAATCGACCACAACCTTAACTTTGACACACACATTAACACTACAATAAAATCAGTTAACAAAAAACTGGGCTCCCTCTATAAGATTAAACACTTCCTTACTCCAATAGCTAGAACTACTATTGCCCACACCCACCTTATCTCAACTCTCCTATTTAAATTAATCTATCTTAAAGCAACCTCAACAAACTGGCAACCTCCTACAATAACATTGCCAGATTTGCCACTGGCTCCCCATTTGGAACCCACCACTGCCATAATCTAAAACAGCTAGGATGGCTGGAGCTGCATAATCAGCTTCAGTTTCACTAACTTATTATCTGCCACAAGACCCTTTACCATCCTAGCAATACTCCAATACTTACTAGCGTTATCACACACTACAAGAATCTTATAACCCTTGGCTCAGCAAATAAATTACTGATATTCATTCATAAATCCAACAATAAGGATGGCGACTCAATGTTCTCCAACACCGTGGGGAAAATCTGGAACCTGCTTCCTAGTGAACTCTCATCTCTTTCCTCAACGCTACTTTTCAAAAAGCAACTTAAAGTTTACCTTAATTCTCACTGGCTATGCCCGTGCACTAACCTAGACTAATAATCCCCTCCTCCTATGCCCACTGCTTACTTATCTCACTATGCTGCACTCTGTCTACCTCCTTCATGACCCTCAGAGAATATAATCTGTAAGATACTTAAGTCTGTCTTGACTTAGTCATTCTTGGGAACCTCTGCAGAGTATGAACTTGCATAGCAAGCTTTCTACTGTATAAACGTATCCCTTCCTTATAAATTCTTGTTTCTTTCTTTTTAAAATATGTTAGCTATATGAATACAATGCTGTTATGTAAAATTGCATTTCTGATGATGTACTGATGTTGCTATTATCTCTTTAGTGGAGCTTATCTCCCCGGGCCTCTACTGAAAATGGACATGTATCCAGTTGGACTAGCCCGGTCAACAAATGTAAAATAAATAAAAATAAATAAAACATTTTGAGCACAAATAGGTAAATTGTCTAGGCTTAAAATGTCCCCCAAGGGCAGCTAGACTAGTACTTCCCTATGAAGCTATGAATATAAAAGTTTCAAAACTACACACATAAGAGAATGTTCAAGAACAGAATAGTTAAAGTAACATTTTAAATACAAGAAATGTTAATTATGAAAACATTTGTAAAACATTCTGCCATTTTCCAGTCTTGATATAACTTGTTATATTTTACATTTTATTAAATGTAAATATTATATGTAAATATTACTCATTGCATTGTACTAATATGTGCACTCTACTAATATCTGTTTTTCTATTTGTTTAATTTTGCTTCATTTGTGTACATTACATTTCTCTAATAGCTTACTCTTATGTTAAATCTGTAATTTGTAACTTTCTGGAGCTTTTCTCCCCAGGACTCCATTGAAAACAGGCTCCTCATGGCCCAATGGACTATCCTGGCAAATAGGTTCATTGATAGGTACTAGCCTATCGGCCCTGGGGCATATACAACCCCAGCCAAAAAGGTACCCTGACTTTTGCCACCCAAGAAAATTATTTTCCTGTGCCACTGTCGAGCAGAGCCACAGAGGTGATCCCCGGGGTGAATTTCCTATTTTCCATCCAATCATCAAGATTTTTCTTGAAGAGTGCTAATGAGGAGCTTTGTTTGATATAGATAGGTAGTTTATTCCAGAGTATGGGAAGCCTCTGGGACAGGAATCTATCCCTCCGGCATGTTCTTTTTATTGTGGTGACAAGGTTTAGGTCCCTAGAGCGTGTAGCTCGGAGGGATTGGGATTTCTTTAAGTGGAGCATGTCCAACAGCTCTGGGTTTGACATAGCTTTGTATGTTAGGCAGAAATCACCTCTGAATAGGCAATATGCGACGGAGTAAAGCTGGAGTTTTTTGAGACGGTCTGCATAGGGCATCTGTTTGAGGCCGGTAATCCTCTTTGTAAGGTATTTCTGCTGCCTTTCCAGTTGTTGTAGATGTCTTGTGAGGTACATACCAAAAGGGGCATTGTACTCTATAATGGGTCTAATGAGTGATGAGTAGAGGGGAACAATGACCTCTTTTTTTCTGGATGAGAAACCTTTTGTGATGAGGTGTGCCATATAGAAGGATTTCCTGACTACTGTGGCGATGTGATTATCAAAGGAGAGACTACTGTCCACCTGTGTCCCAAGGTCTCTTATCACACTTTCAGTGTTAAGTAGACTACTGCCTATGTTGTAGTTCATGGGTACAGAGTTTTTACCAAAGGGGATGACAATGCACTTTTTGGCATTGAGCTTGAGGCCATGGCTTTGACACCAGGCATCTGTCTTAGTGAGGCCCTGTTGTAGGATGTCCACATCGTTAGGAATTTCGATTATGGTTCCTAGTTTGCAGTCATCTGCGAACTTCGTTATCCAAAGGCCTTCTGTGTTAGCCTGTACTTCAGAGAAGTAGATACCAAACAGGAGAGGACCCAGGACTGAACCCTGTGGTACTCCACTTGTCACTGGTCTGGAGTCGGATTTGGAGTCTGCTACTTTCATGGTGTGGGTTCTGCCAGTGAGCCAGTTGGCAACCCATCTTGTAACATAGGGATTTATACCTAGTTTAGTGAGTTTATCTATAATTCCAGAGTGGGGGTGGTGTCGAAAGCCTTGGCAAGATCTAGATAGGCTGTGTGAACCACCTTACCCTTGTCTACAGCTTTAGTGACTGCTTCAAGAAAGTTTATCAGGTTTAGGAGACATGATCTGCCTTTTACAAACCCGAACTGGGTGGGATCCAGAGTTTGGAGATTACCAATGTCTTTGTTTATAAGTTCCATGATGTTACGTTCCATGGCCTTGCAGACCAGGCTCGTCAAGCTAATGGGGCAGTAGTTCCCGGGGTCCGTGGTGGCTCCCCCCTTGTGGAGTGGGATAACCATTGCTGTGCACCATTCAGCAGGCACAAAGCCTGAGGTGAGGCTATGATTGAACATGGTACTTAGGTGGGGTGCCAGTTTGTTCTGTAGTTCGTGTAGAATGCAGCCTGGGATGTTGTCTGGTCCCATGGATGCTGTGTTCTTGGCTTTGGAGAGTGTGTTTTTTACCTGTGCAGCTGTGATTACAGGAACTTTGCATTCTTCCGGTATAGAGATGGGCTCTTTAGGGGGTGAGAGGGGGGTAAAGTTAGCACTGAACCTATCTGATAGGATGTTGGGTCTGTATATTTAGTGCCATTGTGCTGTAACTCAGAGCAGTTCTGAGTGTTGCCATTGAGATTCTTGACATAACTATAGAATGCTTTGTGGCTGACTTTAAAATCAGTGGCGATTTTGTTTTTGTAACTAGCTTTGGAGGATTTTATCAGGGATCGCAGCTTCTTACTGAGGCTGACCAGGTAGCTCCTCCACTCGTGGGATTTTACTCTCTTTTGCAAGTATTTCTTCCTGCTGTTGTACAGTTTATTTATGGCAGGGGACCACCAGATTGGCTTCCTTTTTTGGAGGATAGCGTCTTGGTTCTGTTTGGGATAGCACAATCCATGCACTCATGTAAGTGCTTATAAAGTGCAATTGTGTAGGATTCAGTAGTCATAACTGTATTGTCCGTCTGCATGGGTGTCATGAAGTTCACCACTTCTGTCTTAAGAAGCATGAAGTTGGCTTTGGAGAAATTTTTTACCATGGTTTCCTTAATGGGGGGGGGGGGGTGAAGGCAGGATGTGGGTATCTAGGGTAATTAGCTTATGGTCGGATCGGACCAATGAGGCATTGACTTCAGGTGTGGAACACCAGTCACTCATGTTGATAATGACCAGATCTAGGTTATTGTTGCCCCTGGTGGGGCTGTGGATAAGTTGATCCAGGGCATTGGAGTTTATGAATTCCAGAAAGCATTGAGCAAAGGAGTTGGTACATGAGTAGTTTTCCCAGTTAATGGTGGGGTAGTTGAAATCGCCCATTATTAGGGTGTTTAGTTGAACCCTAATATTTTCCAGTACATCAAGAAAAGAGGAGTGGGAATCCTGGGGCATGGTGGGTGATCTGTAGCAAGCTACAATTTGGATTGCAGTTTTGCCCAGAGTTAGTTGCACTTGGATAACCTCGGCTGCATTATGCTGAGCAACTAGTCTGGAGGTGTGGATATCCTTAATGAATATGGACACACCTATAATAAACTATAAATAAATAAAATAAATACATAAAATTATGTATCCTGTTTAGGTGAGAATTTAACCAATGGAGTTTGCTTTTAGAATTTGTTTTGGGTTTACATCTGGTAGGTACGGCAACCTCTATGCAGATATTCACATGTTTGTATAGGGACGGTGTGAATTATTCTGAATAGGTAGTTGTGTTCTTGGAATTAAAGGATCCCTGAATTTTGAAAAAAACTGTCACCTAATAGGATGTAGTTTGCCTTAGAATATTTCCTAACTGTTGTTGGTTTAGTTGGGTTTTATGGGTTAATTTTTACTTCAAAGGAGACAAATTTGTGATCTGATCTGACCTGACTAGTGAAGACCAGACATGGGAGGGGTGTGAGTACCAGATCCAGTATGCTTGATCCTTTGGTTGGGGTGGGCACTATCTGTTCCATGGTGTTTGTGTTAATAAAGTGCAGGAAGTGCTGCGGCTGTGAGTCGGAGGCGTGTAAGTTTCCTGGTGTATAGAGGAGCAGTTAAAGTAACTCAGAATATGGTGTTTGGCTTGATGGTGAGCACCTCTAGGAGGTTTAGATAAGAGTCATCAGACTCTAGTGGCATGAATGGTAACCTATAACTAGCCATGATATGATAAGAGACTTTATCTATGGTGATCTGCACATGGATGAGCTCCACGATATCATCCTGCTTAACCAAAGTGGAGGTAAGTCACCCTGTTTAACCAAAGTGGAGGTAAGTCACCCTGTTTAACTAAAGTGGTGGTAAGTCACCCTGTTTAACCAAAGTGGAGGTAAGTCACCCTGTTTAACCAAAGTGGAGGCAAGTCACCCTGTTTAACTAAAGTGGTGGTAAGTCACCCTGTTTAACCAAAGTGGAGGTAAGTCACCCTGTTTAACCAAAGTGGAGGTAAGTCATCCTGTTTAACCAAAGTGGAGGTAAGTCACCCAGTTTAACCAAAGTGGAGGTAAGTCACCCTGTTTAAACAAAGTGGAGGTAAGTCACCCTGTTTAATCAAAGTGGAGGTAAGTCATCCTGTTTAACCAAAGTGGAGGTAAGTCATCCTGTTTAACCAAAGTGGGGGTAAGTCACCCTGTTTAACCAAAGTGGAGGTAAGTCATCCTGTTTAATCAAAATGGAGGTAAGTCATCCTGTTTAACCAAAGTGGAGGTAAGTCATCCTGTTTAACCAAAGTGGGGGTAAGTTTAACACTAACGTACATCGAAACACATCCACCTTTGTCCCCAGTCTGTGTCTTGTTGAGCTAAATGCTTGGAAGGCACTGTGGACTTGCACTGTCAGAGTACTTTCTCTAATTGTAAAAAAAGTCTCTGTCCAGGCAGATATATCCACATTCTCTGGAGTGAGGATGGCTTGAAGGTTTTGGGATTCTTTGTTTACTCTCCTAGCACTGAGCAGTAACACCTTAAGGCTTTCAGGAGACAATAAATTATTAACTATGTTGGTAGTTTTGTCTTTTTGGCATTGCCTAAGAAAGATTTTAAGGGTGTGGATAAAGTTTTAACCTATATCTAAAAGCCTAAGGGGGCCAGGTGCATCCTATCCTTGGCAAAATTATGTGGTCTGCTGACCATGTCCTCCTATGCTGATAGATATTGGATGCCCATGGACTGACACCAGAAACTAAGCCACTTATTAAAATCAATCATTTTATGTTCAAACTGTGGCATCATCCTTGGTGAATGTAGAAAGCTGGTCAGTGCAAGGCTTGTACCTGTCTGCGACATGTATTACAAGAGGTTTGTTATATCTCTTTTTATATAGTTTGATGAGGTACATCTCAGTCCTTTACGTCTGCATGGACTATGATTGAATCATATTGGTACCTACGGTGCAGTGACTTGGGTGCTCTTGTGTGTGTGTCTGTGTGTCTGTGTGAGTTTGTGCGTGTGTGTGTGTGTGTGTGTTTGTCTGTGTGTCTGTGTGTGTTTGTGCGTGTGTGTGTGTGTGTGTGTGTGTGTGTGTGTGTGTGTGTGTGTGTGTGCGCGCGCGCGTGTGTGTGCGTGTGTGTGTGTGTGTGTGTGTGTGTGTGTGTGTGTGTGTGTGTGTGTGTGTGTGTGTGTGTGTGTGTGTGTGTGTGTGGGTGCATGTGTGATATTGTGGATCCTGGGGGTCCCGGCTCCAGATAGGCACTAACTGTTATCTTCTCCTCATCTAACTTGGTGAGCGGGTCATCTGTGTATCACAGAATGGATTCCCCAAAGACACGAGAATTCTGTAAAGTATATGCTTGCCTTATAGGCTTTACTGTTGAGGTATCATTGAGTGTAGGCTTATCTGAGATATTTGGTGTTGCTTTAGTGTGTCTTTTAGTGATTGCTGAGAAGAAGAGTTTCCATTAGGTAGCTCTGGATGTATTTGAGATTTGGGAATGTTTCTTTTGAATACCCCAGCATAAGGCAATCTGTGTATGTGGTGAGTGGTGTGTGTGTGAGGGATGTAGTGTGGGTATTCTTGACAACCTCATTTGTATCTAAGAGTTTCATCTCCAAGAAAAGTGTGTATTTACATCTCTTGCATTCTGTGTTATTTTCTTTAGTGATTTTATGGTTGTCAGAGAACATGACACAATTGCTACATTTCCTTAGGATGCCCAAATCTACCAAACTGGCCACAGAGACATCTGAAAATTGCATATCCATGTTGTTTGGTCCTATTGTAGGGTGGGTTGTTTAGGATTAAGGACTGGTTTTGACACAGGCATCATAGGGTAGTTTATTGGTTACGTTCAAGACATTATACAGTGTTAGATTATGGTAGTGCAATTCATGCACAACCTTGATACTCCAAGCTTAATTCCCAGAGCCATGCTGTTTAGCAGGGTTCAAATCTAATCCTAACTTAATAGGGAAATGTCACTCTCTAGGCATTTGCTACTATGTAGGGCACTGCTGACTGCCCCTGCACAGTGGGCAGCTCCGCACAAGCTTGGCTGATTTATAGCAGAGTAAAAAAGCCCCAAATCTGACCCCCAGTCAATAAACAACCACCCTTTGAGCTCTGTGGAATGCTCTCCAACTACGAGAAACCAGATAAATACCTTCTTCCGCAAAATGTATGGTCCTGGAATTTCTCAATGTAAAAGCACAGCAAAGGTAGCTCTCAAGGTGCAGATTAAACAACAAACAACTACCAAGCAACTAAGTCCCTGGCTAATTTGCCCTTATGCAAGCCAATCTGGAGGTAAACAGAACTGAAAAAGCCAAAAAAAAAAAAAAACAACAACAACAAAAACAGAGAAATTACCATTTTGATACAAAATTAAATAAATAATTTAAAAAATTCTCAAAAGCAGCAGTGATTACTACTAAGAGGTGACCTATTCCTGTCTTATGTCACATCCACAGACCCAGCATTAATGGACCTACTGCACATTCGCAAGTCAAATGTTATTAGAAATACTGCATCCAGAGACCACAACCTCTTCTGCAACATAAACAGAGCTGTCTGGAGGGACAGGTAAATATTCCATAGGATAGTGTCACTATGGAATGGACTCCTATATGCTTAAAACAAAGCTCTTCTGTGACATTTTTTAAGCATAATTTGGATAAGTGGATGGAAATAGGAAATTTACTCCAAGACTGACCCCTGTCCTTCTGATGGACTGAGTCAGTGCTTAAACACCTTAGGATGATAGCCTAGTACTCATCTAAGAATCTAAGATAGTTTTCTCATTACTAGCTGCATCTCGTATCATCTTTTCAGAGACATTAATATATTGTAATTGTTTTTGTTATTTGGATAGTACAATATACTTTGGTATACACAAGTGACTCCCTGGATATTTTGGTAAGATAATATGTTCTGCTAGCGATAACGTAGTAATAGGCATGTTTAGAGGGCACTATGCCCAGTTAACTGGACATTGAGACATGGATGTGCTGACTTTGCTCTGGCTCAGTGGAAGAAGATGCATATGGGATGAAGTCACGTAACTTGTAATATTAAAGGGAGTAGAGTTTTTTTCTGATCTGAAATGTTTTTGTTTCATAAAATATTAACAAAAATAAGTCGGCAAAAATGAAAAAGGCACGGTGACCATGACACCTCAACAATGTTCAATACCTTCTGAATTTTTGTCAGATATCCTTCATTTCTGCAGTCTTACCATAGTGGAACTCTTTAATGGGTTCATAGGTAGTTGCTAGTCTTGCAGTCCAGGGGAACATTGAGGAGCCTATCTCAAATTCACAGAGTACTGTCTGGTTAAGTGACTTCCTAGAGGTAGGCAAATGAAGGCTGAGGGACTCAAACCCTGCACCACAGGAACTAACTCATGAATGTCTCATAGCCTTAAACCTTTGTGTTAACTGCCAGACCTCAGTCACTGTTATTACCAATGTCATACCACCTCATCTTTGAGGACAAGGTAATGCAAATTATGTCATACATTAATTGCAATGACCACATCTATTGAAATGGATCCAGGTCAACTGTTTTTGGCATTACCTTCTTAGATGATGGCTTGTATACTGGATTCAAGAGCTCCACAGACTAGTCCTTCTACTTCTTAATATCCCCAGTTAAAGTCAGCATTTCTTCACTCTTGTTAAAAGCAGCTCTCGGATATTCTGCCTCCTCTCTAATAAGTCACTGGGAAGTTTGCCAGATCCTCTTTGAGGATGCATAAAAGTCATTCTCTGTTGTCTTGTTAAAGTCCTCTCACACCTAGATCTTTTTCAGGGACAGACACAGCTGCTGCTACTTTCCTGGTTTGCAAGTATGTATCTCCCAGTCTGAAGACACCCTGGCTAGCATTGTGATAAAACCATCATTATTTAATCAGACAGTTTCTCTGACCATTGTTGCCCATCTTAGTCACTGTGGTCTTAAACAATGTCTATTCAGCTATACAAAAAAAAAAACAAAACAAAGCAACACCATGCAGAACCATTGGTTAGGCAATCCCAGTTGAGCCTGTCTATGTATTTAGATTTCCTGGGACTGTCCACCCACCTTGTTATAATCTGACTGGACTTATACCATCTGGCCTTGACATGAGTATTCAGAATAAACGGCTTCAGGTCTGAAGGCAAATGTACAAAGTCAATCACTCTTTTTCAGCCAAAAGTGATCTGTTATCAGATAGCATCCTTATTTTAACAGTGTGAAAAAAAACGAATTTTGTTTGAGAAGTTCATAAAACTCTATGTAGAGAAATGGTGACAGGTCTAATAATTGCTGCCATCTAATGTGTGATTATTTCATGACATAATGAATGATTAAAAGAGTGAATCAAAAACGGGAAATCATTTTAGAACAAATCCAAAATAATTGAAAAGTGCACAAACTAGAAGTTATGTTTTTTAGGATGACAAGTCCCCCTGCACCCATCACACCCCCTGTTAATTATATATACCAAGTCTGAGATTGCAGAACATTGAGTATCTGAGATTGCAGAACATTGAGTATCTGAGATTGCAGAACATTGAGTATCTGAGATTGCAGAACATTGAGTATCTGAGATTGCAGAACATTGAGTATCTGAGATTGCAGAACATTGAGTATCTGAGATTGCAGAACATTGAGTATCTGAGATTGCAGAACATTGAGTATCTGAGATTGCATATTTTCTTACCCCATTGCGTTATGATCATTCAAAAGGCTCCTGGCAAAACAAAAAAACAAAAACTCTATAGAGAAGAACATTCGGGCAAATGAGCAATTGCTTTTTTTTTTAAATCACTAAAGCGTGTTTGCTTATATGACTGTTCGCTGTTCTAGATTACAACCAATGTATCAAATAGCCTGTGTTAATGATACACAGAAACTATATTCAGTTATGATTTTTTTATATTATATATATATATATATATATATATATATATATATATATATATATATATATTTTCATTATTATATAGAATGTTTCCCAATTTAGGTTCTAAATAGTTAAGAAAAAGAGGTTGGAATAAAGTTAAAATAACCTTTTGATGTGAGTATGTGCCAAGAAAAACAGTTCATAAAGAGAACTTTAATGATAAATAAAACATCATTATAGTACGTTGTTATATATAGCATACATTAAAAAAAAGAAAAAGATTTTTATATAAGCGAAAGCTCAACGCTCCGATTCCCATTGTCCATATCCATGATATATTGCTGTTTGGTAATGCATGCTCAGTTCTAAGGCCTTTAGATGCCTTCACAAATGTAAATCTGTCTGCAATCCAAGGTCATAGGTACAATCTGTGAAAGGTGGGTGCAGGGCATTTGTGTTTTATAAGGCTCTTGTGGCCTGAATGCCTAACAGTGCTATTTAAATGTAGCAAGATAAACTACAAAATGATGCATCATAAAAACAAAGAACACTGTTTAGTTGCACTTTTATTTTAAATAGTGAATTCATTCTACTGACAAACAATAAGTCTGCATCCTGTTTAGAATTGCATGCGACTAAAGTGAATTATTTTGCATTGTGAGATTTAACTCTTTTCTACAATTCGTTAAAACTTCACTGTTGGATATTTACGACAGAAGGATTAAATTTACATGCTTTGGAAGGAGGAACATAGCATTTTAAAATATTTATAAAGAAATCAGAAGTAATATCTCTGTCTGATTAACTGCAATGCCGCTCCTAGCAAAGCTCAGCGTGAGCTGTAACATGCGTCCCTTTAATGAGCAGAGAAAGCAGACTACTAGGCAGGCAACAATTTGTACAGTGGAGCATGCTGGGAAGGCACCTGTGAATCCAGCAAGCATTTGATAACCAATGCTATTTTAAGAGAATCTGCTTGATGTGGCAAAATCCGAGCATATTTAGGGATGGCTAACATCTGCCATCTCCCCAGAAAGCTAAACACAAGGCCCACTGAAATGAATTGACATGCACACATAACATGCGTCTTATTTTCACACAGGAATCAAGAAGCAAACACAAAATAAAAGGCAACATGCATTTGACGTTCTCTGTTCTGACATCCATGACTAAAGTTTAATATACATACCTTATTTGCATCTTTTAATATTTTCATATCTGTTTTTTTTTTATGGAAACTGCAGTTCGATATTTTTGATAGTAATAATTTGATATTTTATGGAATTTTGACTTTCATTTGTAGGCTTTTGTTAGCATGTTCATGGAAGTGACCCAATTCCCAATAATTTAGGTTGCTTTTGTTTTTGTTTACATTTCCTTTAGTAACAGAAACACATTATATGTAAAGATGCATGAACATAAGAGACTTCAACCAGAAGACAATTATTTACAGAGACTGTCGGCTTATAATAATAAAAGAGAGTGAATGACTGTATGTGTGCTCTTACACTGATGTCGTTGTTATGGAGAGGTCATATGATCATGTGCTTTGCAATAAAGGGAGGAAGTGAGGGTTGTTCTTTTTCTTCCGCCTTTTGGCCAGACTAATTGACTTCATGTGTGTTTATTTTTCCTCTGTAAATGTATGTTTTTTAATCCAGCTTTCCTGCCTTTAAGATGACAGCACCAACAGATTATGGGCCCAGGAGAGAGGGAGGAAGCCGATGGCATAGACTATGTTTTGACTGAGATGAAAAGAATTATGAGTTGTGGGAGACAAAGTTTTTAGGAAACCTGCGCTTGCTAGGGCTGAAAGACATCATTTTGCGGAATGTGCAGCAGGATGC
Organism: Protopterus annectens; assembly: GCF_019279795.1. Lineage (NCBI taxonomy): Eukaryota > Metazoa > Chordata > Ceratodontiformes > Protopteridae > Protopterus > Protopterus annectens. Next base: position 979,073,563 of record NC_056733.1, on the reverse strand, counting down.
AGAGGATGACGAGAATGAGAAGGAAGGCGATGCTGAGATGAATGAGGAGGCCTATGCCGAACTGATACAGTTCTTGGACGACAGAAGTTTGTCCCTCGTCATGGGAGAAGCTACAGACAATGGTAGAGAAGCACTTCAGATCCTGAGAGACCACTATGCTGGAACAGGAAAACCACGGGTAATTAGCCTATACACTGAATCAACAAGCCTCCAGAAGGCTGCCAGTGAAAGTGTCACAGATTACATTATTTGGGCTTAAACAACCATTACGGTGCTTAGAAATACTGGGGAGAAGCTCAGTGATGGATTACTAATTGCAATGATTCTGAAAGGATTGCCTGAAACTTTTAAACCGTTTGCAGTCCACATCATGCAAGATGATGATAAGTTCAGCTTTGGTGAGTTCAAAACAAGGTTGAGAAGCTATAAACATACTGAGAAATGTAATGCCAACGTAAGTAATGATAACGTGATGAAAGCGAGTGGCTTCGGAGAAAGAGTAAAAGCAGAGATTACATGCTATAGCTGCAGCCAAAAGGGACACAAGGCACGAGAATGCCGGAGAGAATATAAAGGACGGAGACAGTGGTGTAGTTTATGCAAAAGCTCCTGCCACAAGGACAGTAACTGCAGACGAAAGAAGAAAGATAATGTGAAACAAGCAACTGACGTGGATGATCGCATATTTGTCTTCAGAATGAATGAGCATCAGATCTGTGGATTAAAACAGAAAGTATTAATGGTGGACACTGGTGTCATGTCACACATAATTAATGACCTGAAAAAGTTTAAGTACTTTGATGCAACTTTCCAACCAGAGGAGCACATAGTGGAATTGGCTGATGGGACTAGAACCTGTGGTGTCGTGCAGAAGAGAGGTAATGCGGAAGAATGGCTGCTGAACACAGAGGGACCCAAAGTAAAGGAGATGATGACTAGGGTACTGTACATCCCGACGTATCCACAAAGCATCTTTTCTGTTAAGGCAGCAACGTCCAAAGGCGCATCAATCAACTTTAAACAAGGTCGGTACCAACTCATCTATAAAAACGGCACCAGGTTTGACATAACTGAGTATGATCGACTCTATTATTTAGACACAGATGATGAAGAAAACGATGGTGAGACACATTATGATGCATCTCAGAGCTGTCATGACATTCAAGCATGGCATAAGATCCTTGTCACTGTAATTTTGAAGATGTGCCAAAATTAGAAAAGGTGGTAAAAGGAATGAAAATTAAAGGTAAAGTTGAGAGATCTAACCTAGATTGTGAAACCTGTATGCAGGGGAATTTGTACAGAGCAGAAGCAGAGAACCAGATGCAAGGGCAAAAACTGTGTTTGAGCTAGTCCATACCGATTTGGCCGGCCCAATTGAGCCAGTACCAAAAGATGGATTTAAGTATATTTTAGCATTTACTGATGACTACTCAGGTGTAATATTTGTCTACTTTCTGAAAGCCAAGAGTGACACAGTCAAAGCGACTGAAAAGTTCATTGCAGATTCAGCCCCTTATGGGAGGGTAAAGTACATCAGATCAGATAATGGCACTGAATTCATGTCAAAAGATTTTCAGTCACTACTGAGTAAAAATGCTATAAGACATGAAACATCAGCACCTTACTCACCCCATCAGAATGAGACGGCAGGGAGAAACTGGAGAACACTGTTTGAAATGGCAAGGTGTATGTTGATAGAGAGTGACCTATCTAAAGAATTGTGGACATATGCAGTAATGACTGCTGCTTTTATTCGCAACAGACATTATAACAGGCATGTGGGACAGACCTCATTCTTCATGCTAACAGGAAAGAAGCCTGATATTTCAAGGATGAGAGAATTTGGATCAGTGTGCTATGCATACAGACAAGATAAGAGGAAGTTAGACCCAAGATGTGATAAGGGGATTTTTGTTGGATATGATAAAAACAGCCCATCATATGTGGTCTATTATCCAGACACAGGAAGAGTCCTTAAATATAGGCTAGTCAAGTCCATTACTAAGAATGTAGCAGAAATCCAGATTCAGACAGACCCAGAAATGATAGATGAAGATTTTAGTACCAGAAGAAGTGTGGATGTTAAGTCAGAATCAAAAGCTGACAGTCAAATCACAAAAGAAATACAAGTGAATCGCACTGAATCTACAATAAATGATGGAGACACAAAAATAAGACAGGAAGAGGAAAGGCAGAATACACACTACTCCAAAAGAGAGAGAAAACCACCTGCATACTTGAAGGACTATGAGTGTAAAGTTGGAAACGACTATTATGTGACAGTTAATGTCGACTATTGTTAACGACTAATATGCAACACACCGCAGAGCTTTAAAGTGGCCATGACTTTGTCTAACTCGGAGAAGTGGGTCAAAGCTATGAAGGAGGAACTTAAGTCTTTAAAGGAAAACAACACATTTACACTTACCACTCTGCCAGAAGATAAAAATGCAGTGGGGGGGGGGGGGGGTAGATGGGTTTTCACTGTAAAAGACCATGCAGATAATACTGAGACTTACAAAGCACGATATGTAGCTAAAGGCTACAGTCAAGTCGCTGGTATAGACTACAATGAAACATTTGCACCAACTGCAAGTATGACATCTGTATGAAGTCTAATGCAGTACGATTTAGAATTGCACCAGATGGATGTACAAATGGCCTATTTACATGTGCCTATTGACTGAGGTGTACATGGAGCAACCTGAAGGCTTTGAAAAGAAATCAAGTAATGATGAAAAATTGGTTTGTAAACTGAATAAGTCAATGTACGGATTAAAACAATCAGCACGTGACTGGAACAATAAGTCATTGTACGGATTAAAACAATCAGGACGTGACTGGAACAATAAGTCATTGTACGGATTAAAACAATCAGGACGTGACTGGAACAATAAGTCATTGTACGGATTAAAACAATCAGGGCGTAACTGGAACAATAAGTCATTGTACGGATTAAAACAATCAGGATGTAACTGGAACAATAAGTCAATGTACGGATTAAAACAATCAGGGCGTAACTGGAACAATAAGTTATTGTACGGATTAAAACAATCAGGACGTAACTGGAACAATAAGTCATTGTACGGATTAAAACAATCAGGACGTAACTGGAACAATAAGTCAATGTACGGATTAAAACAATCAGGACGTAACTGGAACAATAAGTCAATGTACGGATTAAAACAATCAGGGCATAACTGGAACAATAAGTTATTGTACGGATTAAAACAATCAGGACGTAACTGGAACAATAAGTCATTGTACGGATTAAAACAATCAGGACGTAACTGGAACAATAAGTCAATGTACGGATTAAAACAATCAGGACGTAACTGGAACAATAAGTTATTGTACGGATTAAAACAATCAGGGCGTAACTGGAACAATAAGTCATTGTACGGATTAAAACAATCAGGGCGTAACTGGAACAATAAGTCAATGTACGGATTAAAACAATCAGGACGTAACTGGAACAATAAGTTATTGTACGGATTAAAACAATCAGGGCGTAACTGGAACAATAAGTCATTGTACGGATTAAAACAATCAGGGCGTAACTGGAACAATAAGTCATTGTACGGATTAAAACAATCAGGGCGTAACTGGAACAATAAGTCATTGTACGGATTAAAACAATCAGGACGTAACTGGAACAATAAGTCATTGTACGGATTAAAACAATCAGGGTGTAACTGGAACAATAAGTCAATGTACGGATTAAAACAATCAGGGCGTAACTGGAACAATAAGTCATTGTACGGATTAAAACAATCAGGGTGTAACTGGAACAATAAGTCATTGTACGGATTAAAACAATGAGGGCATAACTGGAACAATAAGTCATTGTACGGATTAAAACAATCAGGGCGTAACTGGAACAAAATGTTGCATGATTATCTTGATTATCTGTGTGAAAATAGTTTCGTCCAAAACCCGGCAGACCACTGCGTGTACACTGGACAGGCTGGAAATGAGAAAATGATCCTAATTATATGGGTTGATGATCTCATTATTGTAGCTGGTGACAATGAATCACTTGTTGTGTCTTTCGGCTTTTAGGGTTAGGGGTCGCCACAGTGGAACTCCGGTCCGCTAATGATTGGCAGTAGATTTTTACATGCCGTGTTGCCAGCCCTGATGTACAATCTTCAACGGAGGTACGCCCATTCACGCATGTCTCCACACAGAAGACGCTCTAGCTGAGAATCGAACAGGACAACGTCTTACTGTGAGGCGACGACGCTACCGCAGCACCACCACCGCAGTAGTGACAATGAATCACTGAACAATGTAAAAGAAATGCTCAAAGCTAAATTTAAAATGAAAGATCTGGGAAAGCTAAGGCATTTCTAGGCATTGACTTTACCCAGAACAGGTGAAGTAATGATGAACCAAAAGAGGTACATCACAAAAATTCTTGAGAGATTCGGTATGTATAATTGTAAAGTAAGAAGTACTCCTTCTGAACAAAAAACAAACTTTGAATGTGACAGTGAATCTACCGACCCAAGAAAATATCGTGAGCTTGTGGGTAGTTTGATATATGTTATGACATACACAAGACCTGATCTTAGCTGGATTGTAAGTAAACTTTCACCATATTTGTCACAACCGAGTGAATCTCATTTGACAATAGCCAAACGTGCTAAGGTACTTTAAAGGTACATTGGACAGGGAGCTGTGTTACAAGAAAAGTGAAGAGAAACTTCAGCTTGTAGCTTACAGTGATGCAGACTGGGCAACAGATCAAAATGATAGGAGTAGTACTACAGGTTATTGTTTTAGCCTTAACAGAGACGGGCCTATTATTTCATGGAAATCAAAGAAACAACAAACGGTGGCTTTATCTCCATGTGAGGCAGAGTATATGGGATTAGCAGCAGCAACACAGGAGAGTCTGTATCTTGTGCAGCTGTTGAGTGGAATGGATGGAGAGTGCAAATATGTGCCAGTAACAATATCTGAGGACAATCCAGGAGCAATCGCTTTGTCGAAGAATCCAGTAGGCCGACAGAGATGTAAACATGTTGACATTAAGTATCATTTTGTTAGATCAGCACTTAATGATGACAAAATAAGTATTGACTATTGCCCAACAACAGACATGGTTGCAGATATCTTTACCAAACCTGCTACGAAACTGAAGATTGAAAGGTTCATGTATTACGTGTTTGGAATGTAAAAAAAAAAAAGAGAGAGAGGTTATCCAAAATATGTTCTTAAAATGTGTTTATATACAGCATAAGAGCAAGTGGGGGTGTTGGCTTATAATAATAAAAGAGAGTGAATGATTGTATGTGTGCTCTTACACTGACGTTGTTGTGGAGAGATCATGTGATCATGTGCTTTGCAATAAAGGGCGGAAGTGAGGGTTGTTCTTTTTCTTTCGCTTTTTGACCAGACTAATTGACTTCATGTGTGTTTATTTTTCCTCCATAAATGTACGTTTAATCTGGCTTTCCTGCCCTTAAGATGACAGCGCCAACAGAGACCAAAGCTTTAGCAGGAAATATTATAACACTGTGAATTCCTATCCCAATTTGCAGATCCATGTCCTTAACTATGGACATAATTGTTTTAAATATTACTCAGATACTAACTGGAGAACAGCAAACTATTCATAGACCAACGCTTTAGCAAGCGTGATGTATGTATTTGAGAAAGTTTACGTCAGTTTGCATATCCATTTCCTTAACCTTGGACATAATTACTTTGAACATATCTTAGAGAACAACCAGAATGCAGCAATTCCCATATTCTCCTCAGTTTCAGCAACTAATTCCCTCAATTGGTTTTCCATTCCCTTATCAATACATATTTGGGGGCAAATGAAAATACCAACTTCACTTATGTTTTCTCCTTAGACTATTATACCCCCTTCTCCCCCATTCCCCATACCCAAATGTCCATGACCAAATTACAGGTTCATTGAAAAACACATTATTTCTACCTGCCGTATGTTGCCTGGCAGTCCCCAAACATGGATTTGGTCCCAGTATCTCTTTCTTACATCTCTAACTTTTCCATAGCATATGTTTGGTCTCTGCATTCCACATCTCCAGCATTCCCATAACATGTGTCTGGTCCCTGCATCCTGTTTCCCATATCTCCTACAGTCCCAAAACAAAATGAGTCTTTGCACACTGTTTCCCACATCTGTAACATTCACAAAACATGTGTTTGGTCCCTGCATCCTGTTTCCATCATCTCCAGCAAATTATGTGTTTGGTCCCTGCATCCTGATTCGCACATCGCCTACATTCCCAAAACTTATATTTGGTCCCTGCATCTTGTTTTGGTCCCTGAATCCTGATTCTCACGTCTCCTACATTCCCAAAACTTATATTTGGTCCCTGCATCTTGTTTTGGTCCCTGCATCCTGATTCGCACATCACCTACATTCCCAAAACTTATATTTGGTCCCTGCATCTTGTTTTGGTCCCTGAATCCTGATTCGCACATCGCCTACATTCCCAAAACTTATATTTGGTCCCTGCATCTTGTTTTGGTCCCTGAATCCTGATTCTCACATCGCCTACATTCCCAAAACTTATATTTGGTCCCTGCATCTTGTTTTGGCCCCTGCATCCTGATTCGCACATCTCCTACATTCCCAAAACTTATATTTGGTCCCTGCATCTTGTTTTGGCCCCTGCATCCTGATTCGCACATCGCCTACATTCCCAAAACTTATATTTGGTCCCTGCATCTTGTTTTGGTCCCTGCATCCTGATTCGCACATCTCCTACATTCCCAAAACTTATATTTGGTCCCTGCATCTTGTTTTGGCCCCTGCATCCTGATTCGCACATCTCCTACATTCCCAAAACTTATATTTGGTCCCTGCATCTTGTTTTGGCCCCTGCATCCTGATTCTCACGTCGCCTACATTCCCAAAACTTATATTTGGTCCCTGCATCTTGTTTTGGTCCCTGCATCCTGATTTGCACATCGCCTACATTCCCAAAACTTATATTTGGTCCCTGCATCTTGTTTTGGCCCCTGCATCCTGATTCGCACATCGCCTACATTCCCAAAACTTATATTTGGTCCCTGCATCTTGTTTTGGCCCCTGCATCCTGATTCGCACATCGCCTACATTCCCAAAACTTATATTTGGTCCCTGCATCTTGTTTTGGTCCCTGAATCCTGATTCGCACGTCACCTACATTCCCAAAACTTATATTTGGTCCCTGCATCCTGATTTGCACATCGCCTACATTCCCAAAACTTATATTTGGTCCCTGCATCTTGTTTTGGCCCCTGCATCCTGATTCTCACGTCGCCTACATTCCCAAAACTTATATTTGGTCCCTGCATCTTGTTTTGGTCCCTGCATCCTGATTCGCACATCGCCTACATTCCCAAAACTTATATTTGGTCCCTGCATCTTGTTTTGGCCCCTGCATCCTGATTCTCACGTCGCCTACATTCCCAAAACTTATATTTGGTCCCTGCATCTTGTTTTGGCCCCTGCATCCTGATTCGCACATCACCTACATTCCCAAAACTTATATTTGGTCCCTGCATCTTGTTTTGGCCCCTGCATCCTGATTCACACATCGCCTACATTCCCAAAACTTATATTTGGTCCCTGCATCTTGTTTTGGTCCCTGCATCCTGATTCGCACATCGCCTACATTCCCAAAACTTATATTTGGTCCCTGCATCTTGTTTTCTACATCTTCAGTAGTTTGAGCTAATCAGTCCTCCTTCCCTGACTTATCTGGTATCAAAGGCAAGAAGTGGAAGATCATCAATTGTTCCCATATATATGTCCATTTGTTAATTGTTGAATACTTTTTCCAAACCCTCGTGTCAGTTGTGAGTGATTAAGTAACAGATTATCTCTCTTTCCACAGTGAAGGTAACATTTCACAAAGTGACTTTTCCTTTCTCTTAGCTCTATGTAAACAGATCTTTGCCCTCCTTTCTTAATTCTAGCCTATTTTTCCATGGTGCTAGCCTATCTATAGGCAGTTTTTTTGTTATCTCACATATAGTGTCTGTAGTTTAATATATGTCAGTCATTGATTTATTGGTAAATTGAATGAATTTACTGATTGCTGAAGTGTCAGTATAGCTATGTTCCCATTTCCACAATTGGTTGTCATAATTTGTCTGTTTTGATAAAATACTGACTTCATTACAATCTCATGGTTTCTTTTGGAAATTCCATCTGAACCTTAAAATTTCTCCAGTGTGATAAATATTCCATCTGTTTGATCCAAGGGCCTAAGCATTCCCCGCAACATAAATAGACCTGCCAAATGTGCTAAGCCCCGCTTCCAGTTTGTAAGCCATGCATTCTGTACGTTTCTGTACTTGTTTCCGGAAGGCTGATTTTGCCCTACTGACTTACCCTTCTTCATTCACCTTTATGCACTGCACTAGGCTGTGTGCCAGGGTTTGCACTGGGAGATATACTAAACACATTTTTTCTATTACAATGACACTTGGTATCCATTATTTAGCAATTCAAATTCCCCAATTTTCCTCAGCATATTCTTCTATCGTTTGCATTTTTTCTTAGAACCCCACATGGTTGTATTATAGTATTTGTCTCAATAAATGGTGTGCATCTAGTGAGATCATGTTATTTATTGCAATTGTTCTCCCTCTACATGAGTTCAGTCTGCAGCCCTCTTTATGTAGCAGACCTTTCATTTTCTATATGTTATATTTAATTTTCTTTTCAGGTTCCTACCAAAGTGTGACCTATTACCTTTTCCTGCCTGTACTCTGACTAGAATATGTTTTTATTATTATAAGTTAGCCCTGAAATCTTATCTGCATGGGTCTTAACAATATCCAAGACTTTGGGGTGAATTATATCAATTTTCTCAGCCATGAATAAACAGTCATCCAAATGTAATGTGGTCCATGCATTACTTCTGTTGTATAGCTTCGTGTTTCTTATTATGTTTTGTAGACCCTTATTGCTAGTTCATTAGTCACGGATAGAAACAGCTCTGCCTAATATCTCTATGAATTGTGCCTTTAGTGGACCCTCCATCATTTATTAAATGCAAACACATGGGTTTTTAAATAGCAGTTATATCTGTGTTATCAGACATATCTCCTGTTCTATGTCATCTGTTTAAAACTTCAATCAACAATAAATAATCCACTGAATCAAATATTTTTTAGAATTTTGAATAATACTATTTATTTTCCCTCTGTCTTTTCTTGCGGTGCCTTCTGAAACATTTCCAAGGTCCATTAGTTATCAGTTTCCTGTTTTCCAAGGACAAGACCACTTTGACCTTGTATTAGTTGATGTAGTGACTTTTCTAATCTTTCAGCCATTTTCTTGGCTATTGTTTTATATTAAGGTTTGATAGAAAAATGCAGCTCCATAGTGTCATGGGTTTTGGGCACTACTGCTGTTCTGACATGCACCATCAATGGCGACATCACAAAGTCTGTATTCATTGCATGATACAACTGTGGTCAAACTTCAGCTATATCAGCCCTCCCCTGACCTATTAAACTGCAGCAGGACGCCATCTTGGCCTGGAACCTACTTACTGTTATTTGTTTTACTGCCATCCGCATTTCTTCTGCTGTGACAGGCTTACTGATTTTTTTTCTTTCTTCCTGTAATCTAAGGCCTGTGTTAAACCACTTGCCTGTTTTGTTTAAAATCTGACTTTCTACATTTAATTACTATATTTCTTCAATATTTCTTCAATATATTGTTTGTTATTGTTTTCTCTGAATGCCCTTGCTATATATTTGTCATGTTTCTACTTGTAGCCACCAAAAATGTTCATATTAAAATATTCCATTTCTTGCTGTAAAACTATAATTCTTTTGAGTTTACATTTTTAAATTTTAATTTCTGTTATTTTTTTCTCATAAACGTATAAATTCTCATTGTCATGCTTTGTAGCTTCTGTAAGTTTTCCTTTTTTCTTATCATTAGATCTTGCTATTTATGCATGACTATTCCCACTTCTGACATCAGCTAAGCTCTAAAAGCTGCCGAACTCCATCTCGCCAAATGAGCCCGTTTATCTTCTTTTACATTGTCATTCTCTGATTTAGCCCTTTTCCTTATCTGTTCTAGTTTTATTGTTGGCTCATACGGTCTCCATTAATACTGTCTCCACTTTCAGTTCTTGTGTCTTAAGTAATCCCTTTCCATATTTATAACAAGTTGTATTAAATATCAAGAAAAAACACTTCTGGATCACAAAGTATCCAAATCGAAGCTTCAACGAAAAACAGAACAAATGAAGCAGCCAAACTGGATTGAACATTTTCTTTACTAGATTCTGGTACCTCGGCCTTCGCCTTCACATGGAATAACAATGTTATGCATAAACCAGTATAAATACACACCTCACTTAATCAATTAATAATAAATTTTTCTTCCATTTTGAAGAGAATTGTGTTAAACATGTGGCCAGTAATAACTAGTGATGATTTTTTGAGAAATATAATTCCAAAAAATATTATTTTTTCTTATACAAGATGTAAAAATCTGAAGGAATTAGTTAGAAGTAAGGGCAAGAATGAAAAAGCTATGGATGCAGGTTCTTTTGCTTGCAATAAATGCAAGCTTTGTGACAAAATTATTTATTTAGATGACCATAAAATCAATGGGGTTGCATATCATGCATTAGATCATTTTGATTGTAATTCATCTGGGGTGGTATACATTATTGGGTGCAGTTGTAAAGAACGAAAATGGTATATAGGACAAACTAAACGTAGGGTCAAGCTAAGAATTTTGGAACACTTGGGAGATATTAGGAATAGTAGACTTGACAGTCCAATTGCAAGTCATTTTCATCAATTTCATAATGGAGAACAAACTGGTTTTGAATTTAGTATTTTGGCAAGACCATGGGGAATGGGGGAAAATAATAAAAATTTTCAAACCAAATTATTGAATATGGAATCTAAATTTATTATTAATTATAGAACTCTATTTCCCAATGGTATGAATTTAGATGTATAATTATTATTATGAAATATTATTTATTATACGTATTTTGTATGTATTTCTTTAAAATGTAATATATTTATATATAATTGATTAATTGTTTAATTGATATGATTGATTAAGTGAGGTGTGTATTTATACTGGTTTATGCATAACATTGTTATTCCATGTGAAGGCGAAGGCCGAGGTACCAGAATCTAGTAAAGAAAATTTTCAATCCAGTTTGGCTGCTTCATTTGTTCTGTTTTTCATTGAAGTTGTATTAAAGCCTGATCCAAATAAGTCTATCCTTAATAGTGACTTATTTTACACTCTTTAAGTTCTTTTGTAAGATGAAAGTAACAAAGTTTACTACCTTGTCTTTTTTAATTTTTAGAAAAGGTGTATCCTATCTGAGGATGATGGCAGTGCACCCATAAATCTGCACAGTCCACTTGTTCCATTTCCTCCCATAATTGTTGTCCTGCTCTGTTATGATTTTCTTTTATTCCATATAGTCAGTCTAGGGTTAAACTGAAAACCACCACTTTTAATTTCCATATATTCTGTATGTACCCTATTTTTCCAAACTGTCCAAACTCCAAATAAGTGCTTGAAAATTTAAGAATGATGCTGAATAGATATGTGTGTGTGTGTGTGTGTGTGTGTGTGTGTGTGTGTGTGTGTGTGTGTGCATGTGTGTGTACACACACACACACACACACACACACACACACACACACACACACACACACACAGAAAACATATACAGATAGATAGGTAGATAGATAGATGGATAGATAGATAGATAGATAGATAGATAGATAGATAGATAGATAGATAGCTAGATAGATAGATAATAGCAGCATGTTGTTTTCTGTAGACCCTTTCTAGATTATCCATCTACCTTGCCGAACTGCCTTTGCCTCCTCTATAATTACACCTAGAGTGCCCCATGAGAGTAGGTAGCCTTCTGTTCACTTTTCTCCCTTTGTCTGATCTTTTGACATGAGCTAAAAATCTTTTGTTTTCAGTTTATGCATAGCTCTTACTTTTAATTTCATTTCTTGAAACAAGATCACATGCCCCCTGTCTATTTGTACTTTCTGAAATACTGTTTTTATTTTTCTAAGGTTTGCCCATCCTCGAGTGTTCCTTGTATTAATCCTTCACAATACACCCTAGTCTGGTCTTTATTAGCAACAGCAAGAAAAATAATTGTAATGAACTGGAAGGTTGATTCACCTCTCAACTTTGATGAATCTCTAAAGGTGACCACTGAAATGTGCACTAATACTATGCACTCTACAAGTGAAAACAAGTTTAAAACAAATTTTAAATATCGGAGTAAACTGAAGTTGTTAATAGGAAAATATAATTAAATGTCATGTATAAAGAAGATAAAGGATCTTTTAATGTTAATGCGAAGTGTCAAGTTTTTGTGTAGAAATAATATCAATTGTTGTGTTGATTTTTACTCTATAAATATTAATAAAACATTCTAAAAACAAACTCAATAGACTATACAATATGCAAATAATTAACTTTCTAGTTCCACCCATAGGTGGAATTAACAGTATAACAGAATATGGAAAAATACTTTCCAGTAAAAGCCATTTTCATTTGATGCATCAATAAATTAACAGAATATAAAACAAACCTTCCCACCCAAGTAGTCGTGGAAATAATTCTGTCGTCTGTTTTTGCAGGATTCTAACATTTAACTGCAAGAAGAAAGGTAGCATTACGCATGGATTGAAGCTATAGCCTGCAGGTAAGTAAGATGGTAAAGGCACCAGTGATTAGTGTTTATTTTAATTGTTGCTGATGTGACTTCCATTACAATGAGGCAGCAGTCTGCATTTCTAGGAAGACCGGTTTAACATTTTCTTTCAGATTTTCATGGCTTAATATGACAATTTGATTTAGAGTTTAGTTTTTGACTTAATAAAGTCTGTTAGATACAAACAGCTATTTTTAAGGAAGAGTCAGTAGCATAAGCCCGATGACTTGAGATTTTTTTCATTTACAAAATATACATGATTGCTGTGGAACTCAAGCAAAGTCACTAGACCATGGCATCTATGGTTTGTCACATTAAACCCAATAGTTTCTATCGCAGGCTCGGACAAACTTAAGAAATCTTTCAAGCCTGATTCTAGCCAAATTTGTTTATTTTTTAAACTTCATGTAAGGCTCTGATATATTCATACATTTTGTATTCTTAATTATAATCTTTGGAGATGTGTTTTGCATAAAGTTGTAAGTGTGTGTGTGTTTCAGTAGGGGCATGTTTGCAGGTGTGTGTGTGTGTGTGTGTGTGTGTGTGTGTGTGTGTGTGTGTGTGTGTGTGTGTGTGTGTGTGTGTGTGTGTGTGTGTGTGTGTGTGTGCGTGTGTGCGTGAGCGCGCACCTCATGTGTGTGTGCATGTGTGCACTCATGTGCACATGTCTGAAGGGGTATAATTACAGCTATATGTATGTATGCTGTGTGCATCTGTGTGTGTGTGTGTGTGTGTGTGTGTGTGTGTGTGTGTGTGTGTGTGTGTGTGTGTGTGTGTGTGTGTGTGTGTGTGTGTTTGTGTATGTGTGTGTCTGTATGGGCTTCATATCCCTGTTCCATGTTTCTAATATGGGCTAAACCTAACCTTGGCCCTACCAAAATCTTAACCCTACACCTTACCTTAAAAACCTTACTGTAACACTACTTCTACAGAAGACACCTGAGATGCCCAACACACACATACACAGTAACACATCGCCATCCCTGCTTATGGCCCCTCCCTTCTCTCCAGGATAGGTGACTGGTTAAAATACCATTGCCTTTCCTATAGTCACCCAGTCAACTCTTCAGTTATCAGGTTCACTAATTGAACTCGGGTCACCTGGACTGCATTCAGAACTACCTCCCTCCGTGCCATTCAGCAACCATTTTTCATTTTACTTCTTAATTTCAGAAGTGTAGCTAACAAAAAAAAATCATTTTTGCGTCTGGCATCTTAGTACAATTTGCTGTTAATCTTTTGCTTTTTAAACAGCTGCAGACTTGGATAGGAATGTATGCAGTGCAGCTCAGTTAGAATATGTGACTACTAGTATAGTCTGGAGACTATACGGTTAAAAGTATCTGGTCATAGTTGTCTGTATACTGCTAAAGTACTAGTCAACTTGTTTGGTACTTTCTGAAAAGGTCACTGAAAACACTTGAGGCAGGAAGGGCTAACTACCCCTGACATCTCAGATGCTCAGGTAAGAGCCGCCCTCTCCAAAGCAAAAAACACAGCATCAATGGGACCAGATGGTGTCCCAGGCTGCGTCCTACATGAACTCCAAGAAGAGCTAAACCCAAACATAAAACTACTGTTCAATCTTAGCCTTACTACAGGATATGTACCCAAAGAGTGGCGTACAGCAACAGTGGTCCCTCTCCACAAAGGTGGTGCCTCAACGGATCCTGGAAACTATCGCCCCATAAGCCTGACTAGCTTGGTCTGTAAAGCTATGGAAAGGATCATCATGGACCTCATAAATAAAGATATTGGGGACCTACAGACACTGGATCCTACCCAGTTTGGCTTTGTTAAGGGCAGATCCTGCCTCTTAAACCTGGTTGATTTCTTTGAAACAGTCACCAAGGCCATTGACGAGGGGAAGGTGGTCCACACAGCCTACCTGGACCTCGCAAAAGCCTTCGATACAGTACCCCACTCGGGCATTATAGATAAGCTCACCAGCTTAAATATAAACCCCTATGTCACTAGATGGGTTGCAAACTGGCTCAAGGACAGAAACCACATGGTTAGAATAGCTGGAGCCATGTCAGACTCCAAACCAGTTACAAGTGGCGTCCCACAAGGCTCAGTCTTGGGACCTCTCTTGTTTGGTATATATTTCTCGGAGGTACAGGCCAACATGGAAGGACTGTGGCTGACCAAGTTCGCAGATGACTGCAAACTGGGCACCATAATAGACTCTCCATCTGACACAAGCATCCTCCAAAAGGGCCTCATAGAAACAGACAACTGGTGCCAGAGCCATGGCCTCAAGCTAAATGCCAAAAAGTGTATAGTCATCCCTTTGGCAAAACAAAGTGCCCACAAATTACCACATAGGTGGTAATCCATTAAGTACAGAAGAAGTAATTAGGGACCTGGGGACCCAAGTTGATAGCAATCTCTCATTTGACAACCACGTGGCCAAAGTGGTTAGAAAAACATTTTATATAGCCCACCTAATCATGAAGGGATTCACATCTAGATCAGGGAGGTCATCGTGCCTCTTTACTCATCCCTCATCAGGCCCATAATTGAGTACAATGCCCCTTTGGGATGTACCTTACCAGACACCTGCAGCAACTAGAAAGACCCCAAAAGTACCTCACCAAGAGGATCAAGGGGCTCAAACAGATGCCGTATGCTGCCCGGTTAAAGAAACTCCAGCTCTACTCAGTGGCATACCGCCTGCTCAGAGGTGATCTGTGCCTGACTTATAAAGCCATGTCCAACCCGGAATTAATGGACATGCTGCACCTCAGAAAATCCAAATCCCATCGAGCCACGCTCGAGGGACTTAAACCTCAGCACTGAAATAAATAGGACATGCTGGAGGGACAGATTCATAACCCAGAGGCTCCCTTCACTCTGGAATAAAATCCCAGTCCAGGTTAGGCAGAGTCCCTCATTGACTCTCTTCAAGAAGAATCTTGATGAGTGGATGGGAGATCGTAGGTTTACCCCGGGTATCACTTCTGTGTCACTGTTAGACAGAAGTGCAGTATACTAACCTTGAAAAAGGGCATAGCAAAATTAATTTAAAATGGGTGGCGAAAGCCATACACACTCTGGCTAGGCTTATAAATGCCCTAGGGCAGATAGCCTAGTATGAACCTATGAACCTATGAACCTAAGTGGTAATAAATGAAAAGAAATGTGCGAAAAGGAACACTTAGCAGAAATATTCATGCAACTATTCAATTCAAAACATACCTCTCAACTGTACAGATTTTTGCAGAATGTCCAGATTTTTGTCTCATATTTTTGTTCTGTTCCTCCTAAAAGCTGTACTTTTCTGGCAAATAGCTGAAGATTGAAGTCATTAAATAATGATAAATATTTGAGTTTAAGACTCCATATCCTTCAGAAAATACATGCTCATGCAAAAGCTATTATTATACCATGACCCCCCCAAAACGTGCACGCTGATTGGCAAGCGTGCACATTGTGTAAATCGAGTTATACTAATAGAAAAAAGTCCGGTCGCCCGGACTTTTTTCCATTAGTATAACTCTACTTTTAAAACACTGTCTCGCTATGTTAAATGGGTTTAACATAGCGAGACAGCTTTAAAATAAGCAACGGAGATCTCCGTTGCTTATTTTAAAGCTGTCTCGCTATGCTAAACCCATTTAACATAGCGAGACAGGTTTTAAAAAAAAAGCAACGGAGAAAGCAAGATCTCCCTTGCTTTTTTTACTGTTTCACTATGTTAAATGGGTTTAACATAGCGAGACAGTTTTAAAATAAGCAACGGACATCTCCGTTGCTTATTTTAAAACTGTCTCGCTGTTAAACCCATTTAACATAGCAAAAACAGTAAAAAAAAAAGCAACGGATATCTTGCTTTCTCCGTTGCTTTTGCCCACAGCTCTGATGTACTGCGCAGGCGCGCAGTACATCAGAACTGCCGCGGATGCCATACATCTGCGGAAGGGCAGTAAACAGGCATTATACTATGCCATTATTTAAGAAAAGTAATAGTTTCTTTTCTTAAATAATGTCATAGATAATAGCAATAACCACTTCTGGTGGGTAATGTGTATTACCACGGTTGGCTTTGTTTGGTCCCTCGGCTCGCCTTGGGACCAAACCACGCCAACCGTGGGTAAATCCAGCATTACCCACACCCAGGCGTGGGTTATTGCTATATTCTATCACCTTTCTAAGTTTGTAAAAGCAATATTTAAAAACTGTCCCTATTTTTGTGCCCTTGTCCCCCCCATCATTTCAGGCATTGTCCAGATTCTTTGCACTAAGAGGTTGTGAGGTATGATTCAAAACAGACTGTCAGAGATTTTGGATGCAAACACCTTATTTATTATAACGTATCATGATACTGAAATATCTCAAAATAGAGAGATTCTACTGTATGCTCAAATGTAACTCCATTTATATCTTAAAATAAAAAAAAAAAATAGTTGGTTCATTCAAAGTTTACCCAACTTGAGATTAAATCACAAGCACAAGTTTCCAAGGCTTAACCTTCAGATAACAAGACATGCACATGGGAGGATAGCGAAACCCTTCTCATGTTTCAGTCTTGATGTGGTTTGTGTGTTTTTCTTTCAGCAAACTTATCTCAGAGATATTCTGTACTAGAACAAAGTACCTAGCTTCCTTTCAACGTTAAATGATTACAAGAAACATTTACCATCTCTTTGCTAAGTTCTAATGAACTCCAGCAAAGTGAAACTGTTCTCCACAGCTAAACAGTAAAAATATGTGAAACTGCTGCAATGCTTTTAAGCTGACAGTATGTTAAAATAAACATTAATGGGCATATAAATAACATTTCCAGTACAATGGAAAAAAGGAAAAGTGATTCAGCTCATAAATAGAATAGGATAAAAGGGACAGCAAAGACAGGCGTGAGGGAGGTTGTTGTAATGACAGTTTGGGGTAAGCGTTTGGCTCAGAAAGATTGAGCTGGTAGAAAACGGGTCTGCAGGAGAATAAGGAGCTTTAGAAAAGAAGACGAGAGACAGAGGGGGACGTGAGATCCTAATCAGGTGAGAACAGGAGCACCACGAATGAAAAGTGCAACAGGATGTCAAAAGACAGGACAGGGTAGCAGAGGGTAAAATTAAAACAAGCAAAGAAAGGAAAACATGGGCAAAGGTTGTTAGAGGAAGAAGGCAAGATAGAAGGAGAAGATATGTGCTGAAGAATCCATCATGAAAGAGACATCATGAAGAAGAAAGCTGTGCTGGAGTAATAGGGCAGAGCACAATCCAGTAATTAAGGTGGTGCGGGGGCAGAACCAGAGGTGGCCATAAAGGAAATGTCAGGGAGTAAAAGGTCAACAATGAAAACGTAGCCAGGAATTAAAGAAAAAAAGAAAAGTAAACAATAATCGTATACATTATTTATAACTTCAAAACCTAACTGGATAAAATCAAACATTTAATAAACCAGTTTGTAAGCAGAATTTTTTTGGACTACACAAGCATGTTGTACTCATTGTAAGCCACTCTGCAATACAACACAAGTAACTCCCCGCTTTATAGATCACTGCACCATATAACCAAACTTTGAAACAAAATGCGTATCAGGTGTATCAAGCAACAAGCTACTATCATGCTATTATAAAATTGCCAAATTTGCTTCTGAACTGCAAAACCACACTCACCTCTGTTATGCCATTAAAGAATTACACTGGTTGGAATTCCCACATTATCTCCAATACACTCAGCTAAATTGTGCCCATAAATTAAAATACAATCCAAATAACTACCCATTACTACATTCTATCATACAATCCTACATCCCAACCCGAAATCTTCGTACTACTAATAAACGACTTTTTACCATATACAAACCCAATAAGAGAGCTGGACAAAGCTAATACTCTTACTCCATATCAAAGCTATGGAATACCCTACCCCCCAAAACACAAATTGAGTCTATGAAAATCTTCAAAGTCACTCTAAAATAATCACTTTCTTAATAATCACATCTGTCCTTGTGATCAGAACTTCAAACCACCATAAACCAACACCAATGAGTTTACTGACTAAAATACCCCTTTTTTAGATCAACTGAAATACTAGTAAACCATCTGCACTTCTGTGACTTTCTCGTAAACAAAGTATACTAATCAATATTTAGTCATTAAGAAACTTCCACAAGACAAAAGTATAATCTCCTTCATGTTGTACAGAATATAGTGTGTGTCATGATTGTTTATATTGAATGTCCTCAAAAAGTTATCCATTTATAGACCATGCAAGTTCTACTGTCATTTATTTTCACTGCATAATGACATTGTACTTTGCATAATTTCGATCACTAAGAAATGCTGTTTATATTTGTATGGTTTCTTATTACTGTAAATCTTATCCTGTTGTATAAAAATGTTTATTTAGTTGTTTGCTGTAGTAATTTTTAATTTATTACTGGAGCTTTTCTCCCCGGGCCTCCACTAAAAATGGGTTATACTGACCCAGTGGATTTTCCTGGTCAAAAAATGTAAATAATAAATAAGGAAATAAAATTGACATGCCAAAAAAAAAGCCATAAAGACGATAGAGTGGACTATTGAGGATAAAGAAATTATGTATTTTTACTATTATGCAAGAAGCCCATAATTTCCAGACAGAAAATATAAAAAGATTGAGAGAGAAATTAGAGGAAAGAAAAATACTTGCACAAGAAAACTGTCAGAGCTTTAAATAAAAATTTGCAATCAGATTTATGAAAAATATTATGTAGACCAAGAAGCTTTGGTCCGTTTGGAAAAAGAAGCAACCGGGGAAGTAAGAAAATATAAAGAACAAAATCTAGAGACTTTTGAAAGGTATAAAATTGAACTACAAGCATGCAAAATCTGAAGGTAAAACACAAAAAGTTCTTTGCCTCACCAAAGTTCTGTGAAAAACGAAAAACAATGTGAATCCCAGAAGGAATCGTCACAGAACACTGCTATGTTATTGTTTTCCAAGGCTTTAATAAAAACTTCTTATAAAAACACACAATCAATACTCCACACAAGGTGCATGAAAAATCCAAGATGAGCGCTTTCTGGTATAAACCCTTCATCAGATGTTCAAACATTGCTTACTACAGATTATTTAAACTAAGCACAACCAATGAACATTCAGTAAAACACCCGCCTGTTTTTCAGGGCAGGTCTCATAGGAATCACATCATTTAACCCAGCTGATCTATGTGATGTCAATTCTATGATCCATTTAGCTTCAGCTACCTCTGCGAGGTGTCTAATATCTCCCCCCCTGTTGCCTGTTTTAATATTAACTATGGCCCTAAACTTAAAAGAGTGTGTATTAATTATCTCTATGTGTCTGAATAGAGCATTGTGGGGGTCACAGATCCCCCACCATGCCCCAAGATTCTCACTACACCTTTCTAAACATACTGGAAAATATTAAGATACAACCAAACACCCTAATACTGGGTGATTTCAACTACCCTGCCATTAATTGGGAAAACTACATGGGTACCAACTCCTTTTCCCAATGGTTCTTGGAATTCATAAATTCCAACGCCCTGGGTCAACTAATCCATTGTCCCACCAGGGGCTCCAATATCCTAGACCTGGTCATTAACAACATGGGAGATAGATGCTCCACACCAGTGGTCACCCCCTCATTGGTCAGGTCTGACCATAAGCAAATCACCCTTGACATCCACATCCCACCCCACCCCCCAGTAAGGAAACCTCCTTAAAAAACTTCTCCAAAGCCAACTTCAAGCTCCTGAAGTCAGAAGTGACAAACTTCACAACACCCATGCAGATGGGATCTGGAAGTTCGACTGCAGAATCCTACACTAAGACACTGTACGAGCACATCCACTCATGCATGAATCGTGCCATCCCATATAGAACCAAGATGCTCTTCTCCAAAAAAGGAAGCCAATCTGGTGGTCCTCTGCTATAAACAAACTAGACAACAGAATGAAGAAACTGTTGCAAAAAAGAGGAAAATCCCAGGATGCAAAAAACTCCCTCACCAGCCTCAGTAAGAAGCTGAGATCCCTCATAAAATCCTCAAAAGCTAGTTACAAAAATAAAATTGACAAAGATTTCAAAGACAATCGCAAGGCATTCTATAGTTATGTCAAGAATCTAAATGGCAATGCTCAGATCTGCTCTGAGCGACAACAGAATGGCATTAAATATATTGATCCCAAGGGTATTGCCAATATCCTGACAGATCGATTTAATGCCAACTTCACCCCCCTCTCACCCCCTAAAGGGCCCATCTCAATACCAAAAGATTACCTAATTCCGATAATCACGGCCACACAGGTAGAAAACGCACTCTCTAAAGCTAAGAATACAGCATCCATGGGACCAGATGACATCCCAGGCTGTGTACTACATGAACTACAAAATGAACTGGCACCTCACCTAAGTGTCATGTTTAATCATAGCCTCACCTCAGGCTTCATGCCCACTGAGTGGTGCACAGCTACAGTTATCCCGCTCCACAAGGGAGGATCCGCCTTGGATCCCAGGAACTACCGTCCCATCAGTCTGACAAGTCTGATCTGCAATGGCATGGAATGCATTATCATGGAACTTATAAACAAAGACATTGGCAACCTTCAAACACTGGACCCCACCCAGTTTGGGTTTGTGAAGGGCCGATCTTCTCTCCTGAATCTGATTGACTTCTTCGAATCAGTCACCAGAGCTGTGGACGAGGGTAAGGTGGTCCACACAGCCTATCTGGATCTCGCCAAGGCCTTTGACACCATCCCCCACTCTGGAATCATAGACAAACTTACTAAGCTGGGCATAAATCCCTATGTCACTCAATGGGGTTGCCAACTGGCTTACTGACAGAACACAGACTGCAAAAGTAGCCAACTCCAAATCCAACTCCAGACAAGTGACAAGTGGAGTACCTCAGGGTTCAGTCCTGGGACCACTCTTGCTTGGCATCTACTTCTCTGAAATACAGGCCAACACTAAGGGACTCTGGCTAACAAAGTTTGCAGATGACTGCAAACTGGGAGCCATTATTGAATCCCCAAATGATGTGGATATTCTACAAAAGGGCCTTACAGAAACAGATGCTTGGTGCCAGAGCCATGGGCTCAAGCTCAATGCCAAGAAATGTATTGTTATCCCCTTTGGGAAAAAACATGTATCCATGAATTACCATATAGGTGGCAGTACACTAAACACAGAAAGTGTGATAAGAGACTTAGGGACACAGGTGGACAGTGGTCTCACTTTCGATAACCACATCGCCACAACAGTCAGGAAATCTTTCTATGTGGCACACCTCATCACTAAGGGCTTTTCATCCAGAAAAAAGGAGGTCATTCTCCCACTGTACTCATCCCTCATTAGACCCATTATAGAGTACAATGCCCCATTTGGTATGTACCTCACAAGACATCTGCAACAACTGGAAAAGCCACAGAAATACCTCACTAAAAGAATCACAGGCCTAAAGCAGATGCCATATGCTGACTGTCTAAAAATACTCCAGCTATACTCTGTGGCATATTGTCTACTCAGAGGTGATCTCTGCTTAACATACAAGACCATGTCAAACCCTGAGCTGTTGGACATGCTCCACTTAAAGAAATCCCAATCCCTCAGAGCCACACACTCCAGGGATCTAAACCTTGTCATCACAATGAACAAAACATGCTGGAGGGATAGGTTCCTGACCCAGATACTCCCCATACTCTGGAATAGACTGCCCAAACATGTCAAGCAGATTAACTCATTGGCCCTCTTCAAAAGGAACCTTGATGATTGAATGGGAGTAGGAAATTTACCCCGGGGATCATGTCAGTCACCCTGCTAGACAGGGGCCCAGAGAAGTAAATATTGTGGGAAGAAATATCCAGGGAATTGTTATGGCTAGGCTTGCATAGGCCCTAGGGCCGATAGCCTAGACAGAACCTATGAACTGCCCCATCTTTGGAATATACTGAACTGAAAATTCATGTGAAGCAAAGCACCTCTATGACACTGTTCAAAAGAAACCTGGATGAGTGGATGGGGCAGTGTAAATTCTTACCAGGGATAGCACCCACAACCCTCCTGGACATGGGCAGTCTTTACTAAATGCATTCCTGAATATTGATTAGAGTATCAATGGTATTACATTGGGATGAAATGGCAAGGTTTGAAAAGACCTCCGGATGGATAACCTAGTAGCCTCCTATGATCCTATGATCATCCAGTTTATTTTCCATCTGTCAGCAATAAGGTACAGAAATCCTTAAATGGTATAACACAACATCTCTTTTCCACAGAGTGTGTTTTCCTCCCTATAGAATAATCTCATTTATTCCGTATATTAAAATAACATGACTTGGCAGTTTCTTTCCCACTAGCATTTCTATCCAAGTCATATTCCTTAGTGCACACCATGTTGGGCTGAATGAAATCTCATGGTAACTTCTTTAGGAATTTGTCTCCCTTGCTCTTGCATCATTGAAAATGTCACATTTGAAAGTTTCTTGCCAAAGACTATATGCACAGCAAGATTTCTAGAGATCCTTTTAGTTATTTCACACCCACTTGGGGTCATAAAGACACTTAGGATCAAAATTCACAGCTCTTTGTTTTTGAATAATACAATTTCAGCAATGTTCTTTAGCTCCATTTTGGGCCTCAAGTCTACTGAGCCTTTAGTAGTCTAAGGGTGAAGAAACCACTGTCAGCAACTTCACTTATTGGCTGATCTTCGCAAACCAGGAGACAAGACAGACTCAGGGAAGGAAAGTAGAAAGAAGACAGGACCTGGAACTCACAAAATCCCACTTTTTAAAAAGGTTCCCTTTACATTTCTGCAAGTGTTTTGTTACATATGTAGGTGGCTGAGTTGAAATTCCTCAAGTTTCAATTGCTCCAATCACAAGATGTAAAGAAGCACAATGCTGATTACTGCTCTCCATAGGAAGTTGCAGTTGGCATAAAGTTTACGTAGGCACCAGCAATGATTTATTCCTTTTGGGAGATTTCTCCCTTGTTCAAGTTGGTGCAACCAGAGTTGTTATATGTATGTTTGGTGTTGGGGTGGGGCTTGCCCCTGGAAAAAAAACAAAAAAACAAAGAAACTCAACTACCATGTTTTTCTCCACCCCATTTCAGTCATTTAGATGTTGGCCAGCCAACCCAATACCGTAAAATGTATTATCTATTAGCATAGAAACATGGAGCCTCAGCACCTCAGGTTTCACTAGAACAACCTGGACCTTTTGCCAAGTTTACTATGGATAAATGTAGATCATTTTTTGAAGAACTTATGTTCTGAGAGTAATATGCACTAGGTCACTACAAAGTAAAACAAATTGATATGAAACATGAATATCCTGCATTTCCTTTAGAGTGGATTCCCTCGGGTGTTAGGCTTCCGCATTTCCTCCTTCAGTGAGCATTTTCTTTGACCTGCTCATAGATGAAGCTTTGTCCATATGAAAGTGTGGGAGCTGCAAGCAAAAATGCAGGAGGTGAGAGTGGACATTGTCATAACAGCACAGGGTCAGAGACATCTGGGGTGGATGTGAAGATGCCAGGGAATAAGTTGTTAAAGAATGACAGGGAAAGGAGATACGGAGTAGAAGAAGGAAGACTAGAAGAAGCTCATGGCAGACAGGGAAAAGCAGGAATATCTAAATGACCACTTCACCTCAGCCTTCATGAAGGCACTGGGATGAGGGGACTGCAGACGGCAGAGATCAGTGAATTGACAAAAGTGTAGAGCAAAAGGAGACAAAGGGGGAACTGACTGCATTAAGGGAAAACTAGGATTAGGGATGGGCTATCTCCTAAGGGTCTCAGGATTTTGGCCACTGTGATGCCAAATTTTTTTATAAATATCTTTAACAGATCACTGACCAATGTGTGTTGAACTGACTGAAGACTGAAAATGGCAACCATGGCACTCGTGGACAGGCAGCCGAGGGGACACACCTGTGGAACTGCACACATTTCCAAACAACAGTAGTATGAAAAGTCTTGAAAGAATCCTGAAAGAATCACTGTTTTTTCTTCAGAAAATGAAACAATCCCCAAAACAACAATCAGCAGGAGTTTGAGGCCAGATGGACATGTTAGTCAAATCTGATCCAGTTTTATGAATGGTTTATAGCAGAACTTAAAATGGTGAATTACCTGTAGAGATGATCTACTCAGACATGACCATGGCTTTTCACTGATTCCCACAATGGTAGCTACTAGAAAAATCATGGTGCTAGAGTTACAGCAGAGACTGATGAACTGGAATGCATTTTGACTGAATGGAAGGACAGAGTGGGCTGTGGGGATCAATGCCAGAAATGCAGAAGGTACCCAGTGGAGTACAGTTGGCATGAGATCTGGTAATAGTTCTCTTTACTGTGTTCATTTCAGACATATCTGTTCATAGGTTCATAAGTGTGTACTAGGCTAATGTCTCTGGAGCCTTTACAGCCCTAGCCCATAGGATTACCCTGGCATTGTGCCACCCGACCTTAGTTCCCAGTGCCTCTGTCGAGTAGACTCACTGGAGTGATCCCCGGGGTGAATTTTCTATAGGTTCATAGGTATGTAGTAGGCATCTGTGGAGATATAAGTAGGATCAGCTGATCACAAAAAGGTTTCAGCAGTGCATTATGGGAGAAGGGTCTAAGAAACAACTAGGAATGGCTGTCTACTTAGGCAGAAAAGATGTCAGGTGAGGTTCTGCATT
This sequence comes from Protopterus annectens, assembly GCF_019279795.1. Taxonomy (NCBI): domain Eukaryota; kingdom Metazoa; phylum Chordata; order Ceratodontiformes; family Protopteridae; genus Protopterus; species Protopterus annectens. Next base: position 979,048,188 of record NC_056733.1, on the reverse strand, counting down.
TTTTTTCTGCATTTTGAAATTCTGTACTACTGTCTTATATAGCATAGGCTAGATTCAAACTTGCTGAATGTAGACTGTTTGGCATCACTGTGCTCTAAACCAGCCCCTTTACATTAAGAGTGTCTCCCTGCACCCTTGTAGCAGACATGTGTAGATCCATTTCCATTGGAGGTGGTGATTGCTGGAGAAAGGAGGAGTTTGGAGCTTTCCTATTGGTTATTTGCCTTAAAACTGTTGAATTTTGCCTGCATTTGAGCCTCATATTTGCAAGAGTTTGCTCTAAATTAACAACAGCTGCTAAGAATTTGGTGACTTTAGCTAGAGTTCTGGAGCACATCTGAACTGAAATCCAAGCCATCCACTGCAAACAAATGAAAACCAGCCATCTTATATCTGAGGGCCTTCCTGCACCCTTATGGCTGAAGTGTGTAGCTCAGTTTCCATGTAAGTTGGAGATTGCTGGAGAAAGGCTCAGTTTAGGGCTTTCCCACTGGTACTTCATTGCATCATAGGAGATTACTAGGCTATTTCAAGCCTAGCCGTTTCATCCCAATGTGATACCATAGCTACTCTAGTCAATACCCAGGATTGAATTTAGTGATGAATGCCCATGTCCAGGAGGGATGTGGGCACTATCCCCAGTACAAATTTACAGTGCCCCATCCAATCGTCCAGGTTCCTCCTGAACAGTGTCATAGAGGTTTCACATGAAATGACAGCCTATTCCAAAGATGTGACAGTTTCTGGAAGAAAAATCTATCCCTCCAGCATGTCCTATTCAAGTTGCAGGTAATATTTAGGTCCCTGGAATGGGTAGATCCAGTCCTGTTTGATTTATGGACTCTAGTCCCGTTTGTCCAAAAACTGTGGAATTTCACCTGTATTTAAGCCTCATGTTGGCACGTAGCTCAGCATCATGCAATGGGGGTAAGAACTGCCCTGCATAGATGCAAATGCCTGGAAACTTAAATTTTCCCTAGACATCTGTAAGTAGGACCCTCTCAAGTCCCCGGTTGCTCTACAGGCAACTCAGCTGACACCGAGCAGCATCACCACAGCCCTTCACCCAAAACTATCAACAGAATAAACCCCTCTGTAACTCCTACATCATAAACTGGTCTAACGTAGCCACTCTCCAACAGTACTATGGTAAACCATTAGCAGAATAAACCCCTGTGTTACTCCTACATCATAAACTAATTTAACGTACCCACTCTCCAACAGTACTATGGTAAACCATTAGCAGAATAAACCCCCTCTGTTACTCATAAATCTCAAACTGGTCTAATGTACCCACTCTCCAACAGTACTACGGTAAACCATTAGCAGAATAAGCCCCTCTGTTACACATACATCATAAAGTGGTCTAACATAACCACTCTCCAACAGTACTATGGTATAAACCAGTCATCATAAACTGGTCTAACGTACCCACTCTCCAACAGTACTATGGTATAAACCAGTCATCATAAACTTGTCTAACATACCCACTCTCCAACAGTACTACGGTAAACCATTAGCAGAATAAACCCCTCTGTTACTCCTACATCATAAACTGGTCTAATATACCCACTCTCCAACAGTACTAGGGTAAACCATTAGTAGAATAAACCCCTCTGTTACTCCTACATCATAAACTGGTCTAACGTACCCACTCTCCAACAGTACTATGGTAAACCATTAGCAGAATAAACCCCTCTGTAACTCCTACAACATAAACTGGTCTAACGTACCCACCCGCCAACAGTACTACGGTATAAACCAGTCATCATAAACTGGTCAAATGTACCCACTCTCCAACAGTACTATGGTATAAACCAGTCATCATAAACTGGTCTAACGTACCCACTATCCAAAAGTACTACGGTAAACAATTAGCAGAATAAACCCCTCTGTTACTCCTACATCGTAAACTGGTCTAAGGTACCCACTCTCCAACAATACTATGGTAAATAATTAGCAGAATAAACCACTCTGTTACTCCTACATCATAAACTGTTTTAACGTACCCACTCTTCAACAGTACTACGATAAACCATTAGCAGAATAAATCCCTCTTTTACTAATACATCATAAACTGGTCTAATGTACCCACTCTCCAAAAGTACTATGATAAACCATTAGTAGAATAAACCCCTCTGTTACACCTACATCATAAACTGGTCAAACGTAGCCACTATACAACAGTAGTACGGTAAACAATTAGAAGAATAAACCCCTCTGTAACTCCTACATCATAAACTTGTCTAACGTAGCCACTCTCCAACAGTACTACGGTAAATCATTAGCAGAATAAACCCCTGTGTTACTCCTACATCATAAACTGGTCTAACATACCCACTCTCCAAAAGTACTATGGTAAACCATTAGCAGAATAAACCCCTCTGTTACTCCTACATCATAAACTGTTTTAATGTACCCACTCTTCAACAGTACTATGGTAAACCATTAGCAGAATAAATCCCTCTTTTACTCCTACATCATAAACTGGTCTAATGTACCCATTCTCCAAAAGTACTACGGTAAACCATTAGCAGAATAAACCCCTCTGTTACTCCTACATCATAAACTGGTCTAACGTACCCACTCTCCAACAGTACTAAGGTAAACCATTAGCAGAATAAACCCCTCTGTTACTCCTACATCATAAACTGGTCAAACGTACCCACTCTACAACAGTAGTACGGTAAACCATTAGAAGAATAAACCCCTCTGTAACTCCTACATCATAAACTGGTCTAACGTAGCCACTCTCCAACAGTACTATGGTAAATCATTAGCAGAATAAACCCCTGTGTTACTCCTACATCATAAACTGGTCTAACATACCCACTCTCCAACAGTACTATGGTAAACCATTAGCAGAATAAACCCCTCTGTTACTCCTACATCATAAACTGGTCTAATGTACCCACTCTCCAACAGTACTATGGTAAACAATTAACAGAATAAACCCCTCTGTTACTCCTACATCATAAACTGGTCTAACGTACCCAGTCTCCCACAGTACTACGGTAAACCATTAGCAGAATAAACCCCTCTGTTACTCCTACATCATAAACTGGTCTAATGTACCCACTCTCCAACAGTACTATGGTAAAACATTAGCAGAATAAACCTCTCTGTTACTCCTATATCATAAACTGGAGTAATGTACCCACTCTCCAACAGTACTATGGTAAACCATTAGCAGAATAAACCCCTCTGTTACTCCTACATTATAAACTGGTCTAACGTACCCACTCTCCAACAGTACTACATAAACCATTAGCAGAATAAACCCCTCTGTAACACCAACATCATAAACTGGTCTAACATACCCACTCTCTAACAGTACTATGGTAAACAATTTTCAGAATAAACCCCACTGTAACTCCTACATCATAAACTGGTCTAATGTACCCACTCTCCAAGAGTACTCCGGTAAACCATTAGCAGAATAAACCCCTCTGTTACTCCTACATCATAAAGTGGTCTAACGTACCCACTCTCCAACAGTACTACGGTAAACCATTAGCAGAATAATCCTCTCTGTTACTCATACGTCATTAACTGGTCTAAAGTAACCACTCTCCAAAAGTACTACAGTAAACCATTGGCAGAATTAAACCACTCTGTTACTCCTACATCATAAACTGGTCTAACATAACCACTCTTCAACAATACTATGGTAAATCATTAGCAGAATAAACCCCTCTGTTACTCTTACATTATAAACTGTTTTAACGTATCCACTCTTAAACAGTACTATGGTAAACCATTAGCAGAATAAATCCGTCTTTTACTCCTAGTTCATAAATGGGTCTAATGTACGCACTCTCCAACACTACTATGGTAAACCATTAGCAGAACAAACCCCTCTGTTACTCCTACATCATAAACTGGTCAAATGTACCCACTCTACAACAGTAATACGGTAAACCATTAGCAGAATAAACCCCTCTGTAACTCCTACATCATAAACTGGTCTAACATAGCCCACTCTCCAACAGTACTACGGTAAACCATTAGCAGAATAAACCCCTGTGTTACTCCTACATCATAAACTGGTGTAACGTACCCACTCTCCAACAGTACTATGGTAAACCATTAGAAGAATAAACCCCTCTGTTACTCCTACATCATAAACTGGTCTAACGTACCCACTCTACAACAGTACTACAGAAAGCCATTAGCAGAATAAACCCTTCTGTTACTCCTACATCATAAACTGGTCTAATGTAAACACTCTCCAAAAGTACTATGTTAAATCATTAGCAGAATAAACCCCTCTGTTACTCCTACATCATAAACTGGTCTAACATACCCACTCTCCAAAAGTACTATGGTAAACCATTAGCAGAATAAACCCCTCTGTTACTCCTACATCATAAACTGTTTTAATGTACCCACTCTTCAACAGTACTATGGTAAACCATTAGCAGAATAAATCCCTCTTTTACTCCTACATCATAAACTGGTCTAATGTACCCATTCTCCAAAAGTACTACTGTAAACCATTAGCAGAATAAACCCCTCTGTTACTCCTACATCATAAACTGGTCTAACGTACCCACTCTCCAACAGTACTAAGGTAAACCATTAGCAGAATAAACCCCTCTGTTACTCCTACATCATAAACTGGTCAAACGTACCCACTCTACAACAGTAGTACGATAAACCAATAGAAGAATAAACTCCTCTGTAACTCCTACATCATAAACTGGTCTAAAGTAGCCACTCTCCAACAGAACTATGGTAAATCATTAGCAGAATAAACCCCTGTGTTACTCCTACATCATAAACTGGTCTAACATACCCACTCTCCAACAGAACTATGGTAAACCATTAGCAGAATAAACCCCTCTGTTACTCCTACATCATAAACTGGTCTAATGTACCTACTCTCCAACAGTACTATGGTAAACAATTAACAGAATAAACCCCTCTGTTACTCCTACATCATAAACTGGTCTAACGTACCCAGTCTCCCACAGTACTATGGTAAACCATTAGCAGAATAAACCCCTCTGTTACTCCTACATCATAAACTGGTCTAATGTACCCACTCTCCAACAGTACTACGGTAAACCATTAGCAGAATAAATGCCTCTTTTACTCCTACTTCATTAACTGGTCTAATGTACCCACTCTCCAACAGTACTATGGTAAACCGTTAGCAGAATAAACCCCTCTGTTTCTCCTACATCATAAACTGGTCAAACGTATGCACTCTTCAACAGTAAAATGGTAAACCATTAGCAGAATAAACCCCTCTGTAACACCAACATCATAAACTGGTCTAACATACCCACTCTCCAACAGTACTATGGTAAACCATTAGCAGAATAAACCCCACTGTAACTCCTACATCATAAACTGGTCTAATGTACCCACTCTCCAACAGTACTATGGTAAACCATTAGCAGAATAAACCCCTCTGTTACTCCTACATCATAAACTGGTCTAACGTACCCACTCTCCAACAGTACTACGGTAAACCATTAGCAGAATAATCCTCTCTGTTTCTCCTACATCATTAACTGGTCTAAAGTAACCACTCTCCAACAGTACTACGGTAAACCATTAGCAGAATTAAACCACTCTGTTACTCCTACATCATAAACTGGTCTAACATACCTACTCTCCACAGTACTATTGTAAACCTTTAGCAGAAAAATCCCCTCTGTTACTCCTACATCATAAACTGGTCTAACGTACCCACTCTCCAACAGTACTATGGTAAACCATTAGCAGAATAAACCCCTCTGTTACTCCTACATCATAAACTGGTCTAACGTACCCACTCTCCAACAGTACTATGGTAAACCATTAGCAGAATAAACCCTCTGTTACTCCTAGATCAGAAACTGGTCTAATGTACCCACTCTCTAACAGTACTACGGTAAACCATTAGCAGAATAAATCCCTCTGTTACTCCTACATCATAAACTGGTCTAACATACCCACTCTCCAACAGTACTACGGTAAACCATTAGCAGAATAAATCCCTCTGTAACTCCTACATCATAAACTGGTCTAACGTACCCACTCTCCAACAGTACTATGGTAAACCATTAGCAGAATAAACCCCTCTGTTACTCCTACATCATAAACTGGTCTAACGTACCCACTCTCCAACAGTACTATGGTAAACCATTAGCAGAATAAACCCTCTGTTACTCCTACATCATAAACTGGTCTAACGTACCCACTCTCCAACAGTACTATGGTAAACCATTAGCAGAATAAACCCCTCTGTTACTCCTACATCATAAACTGGTCTAATGTACCCACTCTCCAACAGTACTACATTAAACCATTAGCAGACTAAACAACTCTGTAACTCCTACATCATAAACTGGTCTAATGTACCCACGCTCCAACAATACTATGGTAAACCATTAGCAGAATAAACCCCTCTGTTATTCCTACATCATAAACTGGTCTAACATACCCACTCTTCTACTGTACTATGGTAAATCATTAGCAGAATAAACCCTTCTGTTACTCCAACATCATAAAGTGGTCTAACGTACCCACTCTTCAACAGTACTACGGTAAACCATTAGCAGAATAAACCCATCTGTTACTCCTGCCTCATAAACTGGTCTAATGTACCCACTCTCCAACAGTACTACGGTAAACCATTAGCAGAATAAACCCCTCTGTTACTCCTACATCATAAACTGGTCTAACGTACCCACTCTCCAACAGTACTATGGTAAACCATTAGCAGAATAAACCCCTCTGTTACTCCTACATCATAAACTGGTCTAACGTACCCACTCTCCAACAGTACTATGGTAAACCATTAGCAGAATAAACCCCTCTGTTACTCCTACATCATAAACTGGTCTAACGTACCCACTCTCCAACAGTACTATGGTAAACCATTAGCAGAATAAACCCCTCTGTTACTCCTACATCATAAACTGGTCTAACGTACCCACTCTCCAACAGTACTATGGTAAACCATTAGCAGAATAAACCCTCTTTTACTCCTACATCATAAACTGGTCTAACGTACCCACTCTCCAACAGTACTATGGTAAACCATTAGCAGAATAAACCCCTCTGTTACTCCTACATCATAAACTGGTCTAACGTACCCACTCTCCAACAGTACTATGGTAAACCATTAGCAGAATAAACCCCTCTGTTACTCCTACATCATAAACTGGTCTAACGTACCCACTCTCCAACAGTACTATGGTAAACCATTAGCAGAATAAACCCTCTGTTACTCCTACATCATAAACTGGTCTAACATACCCACTCTCCAACAGTACTATGGTAAACCATTAGCAGAATAAACCCCTCTGTTACTCCTACATCATAAACTGGTCTAACGTACCCACTCTCCAACAGTACTCCAGTAAACCATTAGCAGAATAAACCCCTCTGTTACTCCTACATCATAAACTGATCTAATGTACCAAAACTCCAACAGTACTACAGTAAACCATTAGCAGAATAAACCCCTCTGTTATTCCTACATCATAAACTGGTCTAACGTACCCACTCTCCAACAGTAAAATGGTAAACCATTAGCAGAATAAACCCCTCTGTAACTCCTACATCATAAACTGGTCTAATGTACCCACTCTCCAACAGTACTATGGTAAACCATTAGCAGAATAAACCCCTCTGTTACTCCTACATCATAAACTGGTCTAACGTACCCACTCTCCAACAGTACTATGGTAAACCATTAGCAGAATAAACCCCTCTGTTACTCCTACATCATAAACTGGTCTAACGTACCCACTCTCCAACAGTACTATGATAAACCATTAGCAGAATAAACCCTCTGTTACTCCTACATCATAAACTGGTCTAACGTACCCACTCTCCAACAGTACTATGATAAACCATTAGCAGAATAAACTCCTCTGTTACTCCGACATCATAAACTGGTCTAATGTACCCACTCTCCAACAGTACTATGGTAAACCATTAGCAGAATAAACCCCTCTGTTACTCCTACATCATAAACTGGTCTAACGTAGCCACTCTCCAATAGTACTACAATAAACCATTAGCAGAATAAACCGCTCTGTTACTCGTACATCATAAACTGGTCTAATGTAAACACTCTCCAACAGTACTATGGTAAACCATTAGCAGAATAAACCGCTCTGTTACTCGTACATCATAAACTGGTCTAACGTACCCACTCTCCAACAGTGCTACAGTAAACCATTAGCAGATAACCTCCTTTGTAACTCCTACATCATAAATTGGTCTATCGTACCCACTCTCCATCAGTACTATAGTAAACCATTAGCAGAATAAACCCCTCTGTAACTCCTACATCATAAACTGGACTAACGTACCCTATCTCCAACAGTACTATGGTAAACCATTAGCAGGATAAACCCCTCTGTCACTCCTACATCATAAACTGGTCTAACATACCCACTCTCCAGCAGTACTATGGTAAACCCTTAGCAGAATAAACCCCTCTGTTACTCCTACATTATAAACTGGTCTAATGTACCCACTCTCCAACAGTTTTACGGTAAACCATTAGCAGAATAAACCCCTCTGTTACTCCTACATCATAAACTGGTCTAATGTACCCACTCTCCAACAGTACTATGGTAAACCATTAGCAGAATAAACCCTCTGTTACTTCTACATCATAAACTGGTCTAACGTACCCACTCTCCAACAGTACAATGGTAAACCATTAGCAGAATAAACCCCTCTGTTACTCCTACATCATAAACTGGTCTAATGTACCCACTCTCCAACAGTACTACGGTAAACCATTAGCAGAATAAACCCCTCTGTTACTCCTACATCATAAACTGGTCTAATGTACCCACTCTCCAACAGTACTATGGTAAACCATTAGCAGAATAACCCCTGTGTTACTCCTACATCATAAACTGGTCTAATGTACCCACTGTCCAACAGTAGTATGTTAAACCATTAGCAGACTAAACAACTCTGTAACTCCTACATCATAAACTGGTCTAATGTACCCACTCTCCAACAGTACTATGGTAAACCATTAGCAGAATAAACCCCTCTGTTACTCCTACATCATAAACTGGTCTAACGTACCCACTCTCCAACAGTACTATGGTAAACCATTAGCAGAATAAACCCTCTGTTACTCCTAGATCAGAAACTGGTCTAATGTACCCACTCTCCAACAGTACTAGAGTAAACTATTCACAGAATCAACCCCTCTGCAACTCTTACATCATAAACTGGTCTAACGTACCCACTCTCCAACAGTACTACGATAAACCATTAGCAGAATAAACCCCTCTGTTACTCCTACATCATAAACTGGTCTAATGTACCCACTCTCCAACAGTACTATGGTAAACCATTAGCATAATAAACCCTCTGTTACTCCAACATCATAAACTGGTCTAACGTACCCACTCTCCAACAGTACTATGGTAAACAATTAGCAGAATAAACCCCTCTGTTACTCCTACATCATAAACTGGTCTAACGTACCCACTCTCCAACAGTACTACTTTAAACCATTAGCAGAATAAACCGCTCTTTAACTCCTACATCATAAACTGGTGTAATGTACCAACTGTCCAACAGTACTATGGTAAACCATTAGCAGAATAAACCCTCTGTTACTCCTAGATCAGAAACTGGTCTAATGTACCCACTCTCCAACAGTACTAGAGTAAACTATTCACAGAATCAACCCCTCTGTTACTTCTACATCATAAACTGGTCTAACGTACCCACTCTCCAACAGTACTACGATAAACCATTAGCAGAATAAACCCATTCTGTTACCCTTGCATAATAAACTGGTCTAACGTACCCACTCTCCAACAGTACTACGATAAACCATTAGCAGAATAAACCCATTCTGTTACCCTTGCATAATAAACTGGTCTTACCTGCCCATTCTCCAACAGTACTACTGTAAACAATTAGCAGAATAAACCCCAATGTAACTCCTACATCATAAACTGGTCTAACGTACCCACTCTCCAACAGTACTATGGTAAACCATTAGCAGAATAAACCCCTCTGTTACTCCTACATCATAAACTGGTCTAACGTACCCACTCTTCAACAGTACTATGGTAAACCATTAACAGAATAAATCCCTCTGTTACTCCTACATCATAAACTGGTCTAACGTACCCACTCTCCAACAGTACTATGGTAAACCATTAGCAGAATAAACCCCTCTGTTACTCCTACATCATAAACTGGTCTAACGTACCCACTCTCCAACAGTACTATGGTAAACCATTAGCAGAATAAACCACTCTGTTACTCCTACATCATAAACTGGTCTAATGTACCCACTCTCCAACAGTACTACGGTAAACCATTAGCAGAATAAACCCCTCTGTTACTCCTACATCATAAACTGGTCTAATGTACCCACTCTCCAACAGTACTATGGTAAACCATTAGCATAATAAACCCCTCTGTTACTCCTACATCATAAACTGGTCTAACGTACCAACTCTCCAACAGTACTATGGTAAACCATTAGCAGAATAAACCCTCTGTTACTTCTACATCATAAACTGGTCTAACGTACCAACTCTCCAACAGTACTATGGTAAACCATTAGCAGAATAAACCCTCTGTTACTTCTACATCATAAACTGGTCTAACGTACCCACTCTCCAACAGTACTATGGTAAACCATTAGCAGAATAAACCCTCTGTTACTTCTACATCATAAACTGGTCTAACGTACCCACTCTCCAACAATACAATGGTAAACCATTAGCAGAATAAACCCCTCTGTTACTCCAACATCATAAAATGTTTTAACGTACCCACTCTTCAACAGTACTACGGTAAACCATTAGAAGAATAAATCCCTCTTTTCCTCCTACATCATAAACTGGACTAATGCACCCACTCTCCAACAGTACTACGGTAAACCATTAGCAGAATAAACCCCTCTGTTACTTCTACATCATAAACTGGTCAAACGTACCAAGTCTCCAACAGTAATACGGTAAACCATTAACAGAATAAATCCCTCTTTTCCTCCTACATCATAAACTGGACTAATGCACCCACTCTCCAACAGTACTACGGTAAACCATTAGCAGAATAAACCCCTCTGTTACTCCTACATCATAAACTGGTCTAACGTACCCACTCTCCAACAGTACTATGGTAAACCATTAGCAGAATAAACCCCTCTGTTACTCCTACATCATAAACTGGTCTAACGTACCCACTCTCCAACAGTACTACGGTAAACCATTAGCAGAATAAACCCACTGTTACTCCTACATCATAAACTGGTCTAACGTACCCACTCTCCAACAGTACTATGGTAAACCATTAGCAGAATAAACCCCTCTGTTACTCCTACATCATAAACTGGTCTAATGTACCCACTCTCCAACAGTACTATGGTAAACCATTAGCAGAATAAACCCCTCTGTTACTCCTACATCATAAACTGGTCTAACGTACCCACTCTCCAACAGTACTATGGTAAACCATTAGCAGAATAAACCCCTCTGTTACTCCTACATCATAAACTGGTCTAATGTACCCACTCTCCAACAGTACTATGGTAAACCATTAGCAGAATAAACTCCTCTGTTACTCCTACATCATAAACTGGTCTAACGTACCCACTCTCCAACAGTAAAATGGTAAACCATTAGCAGAATAAACCGCTCTTTAACTCCTACATCATAAACTGGTGTAATGTACCAACTGTCCAACAGTACTATGGTAAACCATTAGCAGAATAAACCCTCTGTTACTCCTACATCATAAACTGGTCTAATGTACCCACTCTCCAACAGTACTACGGTAAACCATTAGCAGAATAAACCCCTCTGTTACTCCTACATCATAAACTGGTCTAATGTACCCACTCTCCAACAGTACTATGGTAAACCATTAGCAGAATAAACCCTCTGTTACTCCTACATCATAAACTGGTCTAACGTACCCACTCTCCAACAGTACTATGGTAAACCATTAGCAGAATAAACCCCTCTGTTACTCCTACATCATAAACTGGTCTAACGTACCCACTCTCCAACAGTACTATGGTAAACCATTAGCAGAATAAACCCTCTGTTACTCATACATCATAAACTGGTCTAATGTACCCACTCTCCAACAGTACTATGGTAAACCATTAGCAGAATAAACCCCTCTGTTACTCCTACATCATAAACTGGTCTAATGTACCCACTCTCCAACAGTACTACGGTAAACCATTAGCAGAATAAACCCATCTGTTACTCCTACATCATAAACTGGTCTAACATACCCACTCTCCAACAGTACTATGGTAAACCATTAGCAGAATAATCCCTCTGTTACTCCTACATCATAAACTGGTCTAACGTACCCACTCTCCAACAGTACTATGGTAAACCATTAGCAGAATAAACCCCTCTGTTACTCCTACATCATAAACTGGTCTAACGTACCCACTCTCCAACAGTACTATGGTAAACCATTAGCAGAATAAACCCCTCTGTTACTCCTACATCATAAACTGGTCTAACGTACCCACTCTCCAACAGTACTACGGTAAACCATTAGCAGAATAAACCCTCTGTTACTCCTACATCATAAACTGGTCTAACGTACCCACTCTCCAACAGTACTACGGTAAACCATTAGCAGAATAAACCCCTCTGTTACTCCTACATCATAAACTGGTCTAACGTACCCACTCTCCAACAGTACTATGGTAAACCATTAGCAGAATAAACCCTCTGTTACTCCTAGATCATAAACTGGTCTAATTTACCCACTCTCTAACAGTACTAGAGTAAACCATTCGCAGAATCAACCCCTCTGTAACTCCTACATCATAAATTGGTGTAACGTACCCACTCTCCAACAGTACTACAGTAAACCATTAACAGAATAAACCACTCTGTTACTCCTACATCATAAACTGGTCTAATGTACCCACTCTCCCACAGTACTATGGTAAACCATTAGCAGAATAAACCCTCTGTTACTCTTACATCATAAACTGGTCTAATGTACCCACTCTCCAACAGTACTATGGTAAACCATTAGCAGAATAAACCCCTCTGTTACTCCTACATCATAAACTGGTCTAATGTACCCACTCTCCAACAGTACTACGGTAAACCATTAGCAGAATAAACCCCTCTGTTACTCCTACATCATAAAGTGGTCTAACGTACCCACTCTCCAACAATACTTCTGTAAACCATTAGCAGAATAACCCCTCTGTTACTCCTACATCATAAACTGGTCAAACGTACCCACTCTCCAACAGTAAAATGGTAAACCATTAGCAGAATAAACCCCTCTGTTACTCCTACATCATAAACTGGTCTAACGTACCCACTCTCCAACAGTACTATGGTAAACCATTAGCAGAATAAACCCCTCTGTTACTCCTACATCATAAACTGGTCTAACGTACCCACTCTCCAACAGTACTATGGTAATCCATTAGCAGAATAAACCCTCTGTTACTCCTACATCATAAACTGGTCTAACGTACCCACTCTCCAACAGTACTATGGTAAACCATTAGCAGAATAAACCCTCTGTTACTCCTACATCATAAACTGGTCAAACGTACCCACTCTCCAACAGTAAAATGGTAAACCATTAGCAGAATAAACCTCTCTTTTACTCTACATCATAAACTGGCCTAACGTACGCACTCTCCAACAGTACTATGGTAAACCATTAGCAGAATAAACCCTCTGTTACACCTACATCATAAACTGGTCTAACGTACCCACTCTCCAACAGTATTATGGTAAACCATTAGCAGAATAAATCCCTCTGTTACTCCTACATCATAAACTGGTCAAACATACCCACTCTCCAACAGTACTACGGTAAACCATTAGCAGAATAAACCCCTCTGTTACTCCTACATCATAAACTGGTCTAACGTACCCACTCTCCATCACTACTATGGTAAACCATTAGCAGAATAAACTCCTCTGTAACTCCTACATCATAAACTGGACTAACGTACCCACTCTCCATCACTACTATGGTAAACCATTAGCAGAATAAACCCCTCTGTAACTCCTACATCATAAACTGGACTACCGTACCCACTCTCCAACAGTACTATGGTAAATCATTAGAAGAATAAACCCCTCTGTTACTCCTACATCATAAACTGGTCTAACGTACCCACTCTCCAACAGTACTATGGTAAACCATTAGCAGAATAAATCCCTCTGTTACTCCTACATCATAAACTGGTCTAACGTACCCACTCTCCAACAGTACTACGGTAAACCATTAGCAGAATAAATCCCTCTTTTACTCCTACATCATAAACTGGTCTAATGTACCCACTCTCCAACAGTACTACGGTAAACCATTAGCAGAATAAACCCCTCTGTTACTCCTACATCATAAACTGGTCTAACGTACCCACTCTCCAACAGTACTATGGTAAACCATTAGCAGAATAAACCCCTCTGTAACTCCTACATCATAAACTGGTGTAACGTACCAACTCTGCAACAGTACTACGGTAGACCATTAGCAGAATAAACCCTCTGTTACTCCTAGATCATAAACTGGTCTAACGTACCCACTCTCCAACAGTACTATGGTAAACCATTAGCAGAATAAACCCCTCTGTTACTCCTACATCATAAACTGGTCTAACGTACCCACTCTCCAACAGTACTATGGTAAACCATTAGCAGAATAAACCCCTCTGTTACTCCTACATCATAAACTGGTCTAACGTACCCACTCTCCAACAGTACTATGGTAAACCATTAGCAGAATAAACCTCTCTGTTACTCCTACATCATAAACTGGTCTAACGTACCCACTCTCCAACAGTACTATGGTAAACCATTAGCAGAATAAACCCCTCTGTTACTCCTACATCATAAACTGGTCTAATGTACCCACTCTCCAACAGTACTATGGTAAACCATTAGCAGAATAAACCCCTCTGTTACTCCTACATCATAAACTGGTCTAACGTACCCACTCTCCAACAGTACTATGGTAAACCATTAGCAGAATAAACCCCTCTGTTACTCCTACATCATAAACTGGTCTAACGTACCCACTCTCCAACAGTACTATGGTAAACCATTAGCAGAATAAACCCCTCTGTTACTCCTACATCATAAACTGGTCTAACGTACCCACTCTCCAACAGTACTATGGTAAACCATTAGCAGAATAAACCCCTCTGTTACTCCTACATCATAAACTGGTCTAATGTACCCACTCTCCAACAGTACTATGGTAAACCATTAGCAGAATAAATCCCTCTGTTACTCCTACATCATAAACTGGTCTAACATACCAACTCTCCAACAGTACTACGGTAAACCATTAGCAGAATAAACCCTCTGTTACTTCTACATCATAAACTGGTCTAACGTACCCACTCTCCAACAGTACTATGGTAAACCATTAGCAGAATAAACCCCTCTGTTACTCCTACATCATAAACTGGTCTAACGTACCCACTCTCCAACAGTACTACGGTAAACCATTAGCAGAATAAACCCCTCTGTTACTCTTACATCATGAACTGGTCCAACGCACCCACTCTCCAACAGTACTACGGTAAACCATTAGCAGAATAAACCCCTCTGTTACTCCTACATCATAAACTGGTCTAACGTACCCACTCTCCAACAGTACTAGGGTAAACCATTAGCAGAATAAAACCCTCTGTTACTCCTAGATCATAAACTTGTCTAACGTACCCACTCTCGAACAGTACTATGGTAAACCATTAGCAGAATAAACCCCTCTGTTACTCTTACATCAAAAAGTGGTCTAACGTACCCACTCTCCAACAGTACTATGGTATACCATTAGCAGAATAAACCCTCTGTTACTCCTACATCATAAACTGGTCTAACGTACCGAATCTCCAACAGTACTACGATAAACCATTAGCAGAATAAACCCCTCTGTAACACCAACATCATAAACTGGTCTAACATACCCACTATCCAACAGTACTATGGTAAACCATTAGCACAATAAACCCCAGTGTAACTCCTACATCATAAATTTGTCTAATGTACCCACTCTCCAAGAGTACTCCGGTAAACCAGTAGCAGAATAAACCCCTCTGTTACGCATACATCATAAACTGGTCTAACGTACCCACACTCCAACAGTACTACGGTAAACCATTAGCAAAATAAACCCCACTGTTACTCCTACATCCTAAACTGGTCTAACGTACCCACTCTCCAACAGTACTATGGTAAAACATTAGCAGAATAATCCTCTCTGTTACTCCTACGTCATTAACTGGTCTAATGTACCTACTCTCCAACAGTACTATGGTAAAACATTAGCAGAATAAATCCCTCTGTAACTCCTACATGATAAACTGGTCTAACATACCCACTCTCCATCACTACTATGGTAAACCATTAGCAGAATAAACCCCTCTGTTACTCCTACATCATAAACTGGTCTAACGTACCCACTCTCCAACAGTACTATGGTAAACCATTAGCAGAATAAACCCCTCTGTTACTCCTACATCATAAACTGGTCTAACGTAGTGACTCTCCAACAGTACTACGGTAAACCATTATCAGAATAACCCCTGTGTTACTCCTACATCATAAATTGGTGTAACGTACCCACTCTCCAACAGTACTACAGTAAACCATTAACAGAAGAAACCCCTCTGTTACTACTACATCATAAACTGGTCTAATGTAAACACTCTCCAACAGTACTATGGTAAACCATTAGCAGAATAAACCCCTCTGTTACTCCTACATTATAAACTGGTCTAAAGTACCCACTCTCCAACAGTACTACATAAACCATTAGCAGAATAAACCCCTCTGTAACACCAACATCATAAACTGGTCTAACATACCCACTCTCCAACAGTACTATGGTAAACCATTAGCAGAATAAACCCCTCTGTTACTCCTACATCATAAACTGGTCTAACGTACCCACTCTCCAACAGTACTATGGTAAACCATTAGCAGAATAAACCCTCTGTTACTTCTACATCATAAACTGGTCTAACGTACCCACTCTCCAACAATACAATGGTAAACCATTAGCAGAATAAACCCTCTGTTACTCCTACATCATAAACTGGTCTAATGTACCCACTCTCCAACAGTACTATGGTAAACCATTCGCAGAATAAACCCTCTGTTACTCTACATCATAAACTGGTCTAACATACCCACTCTCCAACAGTACTATGGTAAACCATTAGCAGAATAAACCCCTCTGTTACTCCTACATCATAAACTGGTCTAACGTACCCACTCTCCAACAGTACTATGGTAAACCATTAGCAGAATAAACCCTCTGTTACTTCTACATCATAAACTGGTCTAACGTACCCACTCTCCAACAATACAATGGTAAACCATTAGCAGAATAAACCCTCTGTTACTTCTACATCATAAACTGGTCAAACGTACCAAGTCTCCAACAGTACTACAGTAAACCATTAGCAGAATAAACCCCTCTGTTACTCCTACATCATAAACTGGTCTAATGTACCCACTCTCCAACAGTACTATGGTAAAACATTAGCAGAATAACCCCTCTGTTACTCCTACATCATAAACTGGTCTAACGTACCCACTCTCCAACAGTACTATGGTAAACCATTAGCAGAATAAACCCCTCTGTTACTCCTACATCATAAACTGGTCTAACGTACCCACTCTCCAACAGTACTATGGTAAACCATTAGCAGAATAAACCCCTTCTGTTACTCCTACATCATAAACTGGTCTAACGTACCCACTCTCCAACAGTACTACGGTAAACCATTAGCAGAATAAACCCTTCTGTTACTCCTACATCATAAACTGGTCTAACGTACCCACTCTCCAACAGTACTATGGTAAACCATTAGCAGAATAAACCCCTCTGTTACTCCTACATCATAAACTGGTCTAATGTACCCACTCTCCAACAGTACTATGGTAAACCATTAGCAGAATAAACCCCTCTGTTACTCTTACATCATAAAGTGGTCTAATGTACCCACTCTCCAACAGTACTATGGTATACCATTAGCAGAACAAACTCCTCTGTTACTCCTACATCATAAACTGGTCTAATGTACCCACTCTCCAACAGTACTATGGTAAACCATTAGCAGAATAAACCCCTCTGTTACTCCTACATCATAAACTGGTCTAACGTACCCACTCTCCAACAGTACTATGGTAAACCATTAGCAGAATAAACCGGTCTGTAACTCCTACATCATAAACTGGTCTAACATACCCACTCTCCAACAGTACTATGGTAAACCATTAGCAGAATAAACCCCTCTGTAACTCCTACATCATAAACTGGTCTAACGTACCCACTCTCCAACAGTACTATGGTAAACCATTAGCAGAATAAACCCCTCTGTAACTCCTACATCATAAACTGGTCTAACGTACCCACTCTCCAACAGTACTATGGTAAACCATTAGCAGAATAAACCCCTCTGTTACTCCTACATCATAAACTGGTCTAACGTACCCACTCTCCAACAGTACTATGGTAAACCATTAGCAGAATAAACCCCTCTGTTACTCCTACATCATAAACTGGTCTAACGTACCCACTCTCCAACAGTACTATGGTAAACCATTAGCAGAATAAACCCCTCTGTTACTCCTACATCATAAACTGGTCTAACATACCCACTCTCCAACAGTACTATGGTAAACCATTAGCAGAATAAACCCCTCTGTTACTCCTACATCATAAACTGGTCTAACGTACCCACTCTCCAACAGTACTACGGTAATCCATTAGCAGAATTAACCCCTCTGTTACTGCTACATCATAAACTGGTCTAACGTACCAACTCTCCAACAGTACTAAGGTAAACCATTAGAAGAATAAACCTCTCTGTTACTCCTGCATCATAAACTTGTCTAACGTACCCACTCTCCAACAGTACTATGGTAAACCATTAGCAGAATAAATCCCTCTGTTACTCCTACATCATAAACTGGTCTAATGTACCCACTCTCCAACTGTACTATGGTATAAACCAGTCATCATAAACTGGTCTAACATACCCACTCTCCAACAGTACTATGGTAAACCATTAGCAGAATAAACCCCTCTGTTACTCCTACATGATAAACTGGTCTAACGTACCCACTCTCCAACAGTACTACGGTAATCCATTAGCAGAATTAACCCCTCTGTTACTGCTACATCATAAACTGGTCTAACGTACCAACTCTCCAACAGCACTAAGGTAAACCATTAAAAGAATAAACCTCTCTGTTA
The DNA here is from genome assembly GCF_019279795.1 of Protopterus annectens. NCBI lineage: Eukaryota > Metazoa > Chordata > Ceratodontiformes > Protopteridae > Protopterus > Protopterus annectens. The sequence continues at coordinate 979,028,967 of NC_056733.1, read as the reverse complement.
CTCCTGCATCATAAACTTGTCTAACGTACCCACTCTCCAACAGTACTATGGTAAACCATTAGCAGAATAAATCCCTCTGTTACTCCTACATCATAAACTGGTCTAATGTACCCACTCTCCAACAGTACTATGGTATAACCCAGTCATCATAAACTGGTCTAACATACCCACTCTCCAACAGTACTAGGGTAAACCATTAGCAGAATAAACCCCTCTGTTGCTCCTACATCATAAACTGGTCTAACGTACCCATTCTCCAACAGTACTACGGTAAACCATTAGCAGAATAAACCCCTCTGTTACTCCTACATCATAAACTGGTCTAACGTACCCACTCTCCAACAGTACTACGGGAAACCATTAGTAGAATAAACCCCTCTGTATCTCCTACATCATAAACTGGTCTAACGTAGCCACTCTTCAACAGTACTACGGTAAACCATTAGCAGAATAAATCCCTCTGTTACTCCTACATCATAAACTGGTCCAACGCACCCACTCTCCAACAGTAGTATGGGAAACCATTAGTAGAATAAACCCCTCTGTTACTCCTACATCATAAACTGGTCTAATGTAAACAGTCTCCAACAGTACTACAGTAAACCATTAGCTGGATAAACTCCTCTGTTTCTCCTACATCATAAACTGGTCAAACGTACCCACTCTCCAACAGTAAAATGGTAAACCATTAGCAGAATAAACCCCTCTGTAACTCCTCCATCATAAACTGGTCTAACGTACCCACTCTCCAACAGTGCTACGGTAAACCATTAGCAGATAAACCCCTTTGTAACTCCTACATCATAAACTGGTCTAACGTACCCACTCTCCATCAGTACTATGGTAAACCATTAGCAGAATAAACCCCTCTGTTACTCCTACATCATAAACTGGTCTAACGTACCCACTCTCCATCACTACTATGGTAAACCATTAGCAGAATAAACCCCTCTGTAACTCCTACATCATAAACTGGACTAACCTACCCACTCTCCAACAGTACTATGGTAAATCATTAGCAGAATAAACCCCTCTGTTACTCCTACATTATAAACTGGTCTAATGTACCCAATCTCCAACAGTTTTACGGTAACCATTAGCAGAATTAACCCCCTGTAACTCCTACATCATAAACTGGTCTAACGTACCCACTCTCCATCAGTACTATGGTTAGCCATTAGCAGAATAAACCCCTCTGTAACTCCTACATCATAAACTGGTCTAACGTACCCAATCTCCAACAGTACTATCGTAAACCATTAGTAGAATAAACCCCTCTGGAAATCCTACATCATAAACTGGTCTAACATACCACCTCTCCAACAGTACTACAGTAAACCATTAGCAGAATAAACCCCCTCTGTTACTCCTACATCATAATCTGGTCTAAGTTACCCACTCTCCAACAGTTCTACGTAAACCATTAGCAAAATAAACCCCTCTGTTACTCCTACATCATAAACTGGTCTAATGTACCCACTCTCCAACAGTACTATGGTAAAACATTCGCAGAATAAATCCCTCTGTAACTCCTACATCATAAACTGGTCTAACATACCCACTCTCCAACAGTACTGTGGTAAAGCATTAGCAGAATAAACCCCTCTGTTACTCCTACATCATAAAATGGTCTAACGTACCCACTCTCCAGCAGTGCTGCAGTAAACCATTAGCAGAATAAACCCCTCTGTTACTCCTATATCATAAACTGGTCTAAAATGCCCACTCCCCAACAGTACTACGGTATAAACCATTAGCAGAATAAACCCTTCCGTTACTCCTACATCATAAACTGGTCTAATGTACCCACTCTTGCACAATACTATGGTAAACCATGAGCAGAATAAACCCCGGTGTTACTCTTACATCATAAACTGGTCTAACTTACCCACTCTCCAACAGTACTACGATAAACCATTAGCAGAATAAACCCCTCTGTTAGCCCTACATCATAAACTGGTCTAGTGTACCCACTCTCCAAAAGTACTACGGTAAACCATTAGCAGAATAAACCCCTCTGTTACTCCTACATCATAAACTGGTCTAACGTACCCACTCTCCAACAGTACTACGGTAAACCATTAGCAGATTAAACCCCTCTGTTACTCCTACATCATAAACTGGTCTAACGTACCCAATCTCCAACAATACTACGGTAAACCATTAGCAGAATAAACCCTCTGTTACTCCTACATCATAAACTGGTCTAACGTACCCACTTTCCAATAGTACTACAGTAAACCATTAGCATAATAAACCCCTCTGTTACTCCTACATCATAAACTGGTCTTATGTACCCAATCTCCAACAGTACTATGGTAAACCATTAGCAGAATAAACTCCTCTGTTACTCCTACATCATAAACTGGTCTAACTTACCCACTCTCCAACAGTACTATGGTAAACCATTAGCAGAATAAACCCCTCTGTTACTCCTACTTCATAAACTGGTCTAACGTATCCACTCTGCAACTGTACTATGGTAAACCATTAGCAGAATAAACCCCTCTGTAACTCCTACATTATAAACTGGTCTAACGTACCCACTCCCCAACAGTGCTATGGTAAACCATTAGCAGAATAAACCCCTCTGTTACTCCTACATCAAAAACTGGTCTAATGTACCCACTCACCAACAGTACTACGGTAAACCATTAGCAGTATAAACCCCTCTGTAACTCCTACATCATAAAATGGTCTAACGTACCCACTCTCCAACAGTACTATGGTAAACCTTTAGCAGAATTAACCCCTCTGTTACTCCTACATCATGAACTGGTCTAACGTACCCACTCCCCAACAGTACTACAGTAAACCATTAGTAGAATAAACTCCTCTGTAACTCCTACATCATAAACTGGTCTAATGTACCCACTCTTCAACAGTACTACGGTAAACCATTAGCAGAATAAACCCCTCTGTAACTCCTACATCATATACTGGTCTAACGTACCCACTCTCCAACAGTACTACCGTAAACCATTAGCAGAATAAACCCCTCTGTTACTCCTACATCATAAACTGGTCTAACGTACCCACTCTCCAACAGTACTATGGTAAACCATTAGCAGAATAAACCCCTCTGTTATTCCTACATCATAAACTGGTCTAACGTACCCACTCTCCAACAGTACTACTGTAAACCATTAGCAGAATAAACCCCTCTGTTATTCCTACATCATAAACTGGTCTAACGTACCCACTCTCCAACAGTACTACAGTAAACCATTAGCAGAATAAACCCCTCTGTAACTCCTGCATCATAAACTGGTCTAATGTACCCACTCTCCAACAGTACTACGGTAAACCATTAGCAGAATAAACCCCTCTGTTACTCCTACATCATAAACTGGTCTAACGTACCCAGTCTCCAACAGTACTACGGTATAAACCATTAGCAGAATAAACCCCTCTGTAACCCCTACATCATAAACTGATCTAACGTACCCACTCTCCAACAGTACTACGGTATAAACCAGTCATTATGGATCATTACTTTCCCTCCATTTCTCTGGCCAGCCTGAATGACTTGGGTATCCTGAGGCAATTTAGTAATTTCCTCATGTACACTGACAACCACTTAATCCAGAAACGCATCTGACAGATGTAATTACACTATCAGTTTGGAAACAATCCTCTCATATAACAAAAAGCAAGACATCAAACAGGTTGTCAGCTCACGCACTTCACCTCTCACACATGTTCAGAACAGAACGCATAAAGCCACATACTCAGAGTTACTCACTAGAAGCATGCAAAAACATCAGAGTCCTCCCAAGCACAAATTATTTGCACACACCTCAACATGTATAGAAACCACTGCACACAGCACACATATCAGTGTTTCATCAAACAAGCCCCTAAGGCAAAATGCCTTGAATCCCAATGTCTTGCTCATAAGAAACTCCATTGTGAAACACACAGTTTCCCCCTCACCAGGCAAGGAGAAGGTCATGGCCAGCTGCCTATCAGGTGCCAGGATCCATCAGATCACACATGCACTCAGGTCACTCAACAAAAAGTACTGTTAAGATTCTGTCATAATCCATGTTTGGGTGAATGACTTAAGACGTACCTCCCTGGACTATACGAAGAAAGACATGACTGAACTCTCAGATTATGTGTCCCAGGCTGGTATGACTCTATCCCTAAGCTGCATTCTACTGTCACAGAGGATGATGCCACAATATAAACAAAAAATGATTGACTTCAACAATTGGCTTAGCATCTGGTGTCAGTCCACAGGGATCCAGTATTTGTCAGCCTGGGAAAACATGGTCGATAGACCACTCTGCTTTGCCAGAGATGGTTTGCACCTGTCTCCCCTAGGCTTTTGGATACTGGCAAAGGTGCTTGCTTACCTTTTAGTGCCTTTTTAGGCAATATCAAAATGAAAAAATTTCCAACATAGCAAAATCCACTCCAGATAAACGCAAGGTTGTGCTGCTTAATGCTAGGAGTCCAAACATGAAACTGGACTCCATGGAAGCACTCCTCACCTTAGAAGATGCTGGCATCTGTACAGTCACTGAAACATGAATTAAGGCCATGGAGAGTACCCTAGTGGTGCAAGGCTACAATTGCTTCCACACGTTCAGACCTAAGAATGAGCATGTACGAACCAAAGGAGGAGGTGTATCCATCTTCATTAAAGCAAAGTACACCTCAAGACTAGTCAAACAGTACGACTCTCACAAACTACTCCATGCCCAATTAACTATAGGCAAAACACCCTACCACATCTTTGCTAGCTCTAGGTCCCCCTCCATGAACCAAGAAAAAGCATACTGCCTACATGGACTTACTGGAGTCACTTGCCATACAGCCCAACACTAGTCATGGGAGATTTCAGTTATCCCTCCATCGACTGGGTAACATACAAGAGATCAAACATGATTTGCTCAAAGGTTCCTGGAGTTTGTCAATGCAAATACTCTGGAACAGATAATATGCACCCCCGCAAGGGGCTCTAATGTCTTTGACATAGTTCTCACCAACATGGGTGGTCACCGCACTGCTCCCTGTGTGATGCCCTACCTATTAAGGTCAGACCATAAATCAGTCTCGTTCAAGGTAACTATTGCACCCCGCACCCACAAGGGAGCAAAAAACTAAGGAACTTCACCAAAGAAAACTACGGCCTACTAAGTGATGGTATAAAACATCTTACACCCCCTGCAATCACAGGCAGTAATGACTCCTATACAGAGATGCACACAAATGGTCTCTATAATCATCTTAGCAACTGTATAGACTTGGCTGTACCTGACCAGATTAAAACCTCTCAAAAAAAAACAAGCTACCTTGGTGGACATCTGGCATAAAAAGACTGTATAACAAAAGGAAGAAACCATTCTCCAAGAACAAGAGACAAGTGCCTCAGCAGAGGAAGAATTCCCTACACAGACTGACTAAACAAATCATAAATCTTATAAAGTCCTCTAAAGCTAATTATGAATCAAAATAGCATCCCTAGCAAGTGCAATCATAAGACATTCTTTAACTACATCCAGTATCTAAAAGAGAGTGCCCAGCTATGTGGCAAATTGGTAGCAGATGGTACTACTCATACTGTGCCACAGGAAATTGCCAACCTGCTAGCTGATAGATTTGGCACAAACTTCACCCCCCATCCCCCAAAACATACCTGACACCAGTTCTCTACCTAGTATCGCTAGAGATCAAGTCATATCTGCACTCTCTAAGGCCAAAAACACATCTCCAATGGGACCAGATAACATCCCAGGTTGCTTACTAAGCAATAAAAAACAGGACCTAGCTGACCCACTTGCCTTTCTCTTTAACCATAGCCTGTGAACTGACTTTGTACCAGTACAATGGAGAACATAAACAGTAATCCCCTTGTATGAAGGGGGGCCATCAACTGACCCTGGGAACTATAGACCCATAAGTCTAACCAGCCTGATCTGCAAGGCCAAGGAAAAGATCATCACGAACCTTATCTACAAGGACATAGGCGGCCTTCAAACTCTAGACCAACGCAGTTTTGTTTTGTTAAGGGTAGATCATTCTTATTGAACCTGGTAGCCTTCTTTCAGAAAGTCACTAAAAGCTTGGATGAAGGTAAGACAGTGCATACTGCCTATCTGGACCTAGCCAAAGCCTTTGACAGAATCCCACACTTGGGTATCATTGAAAAACTCTTCAAAGTAGGGGTTAACCCTTACACCAATTGATGGGTAGCTAACTGGCTCACCAACAGAACACATACTGTCAAAGTTGGTGATCCCACCTCTACCAGTAGACCTGTCACCAGTGGTGTACTGCAAGGATCTTTACTTAGCTCTTTGCTATTTGGAATCTATTTCTCGGACATCCAGGCTAAAGTAGATGGCCTTTGGCTCACTATGTTCACTATTGATTGTAAATTAGGTGCAATAATTGAGTCCCCCAATTATGTTAGCATATTACCAGAGGGCTAACACAAACAAATGACTGGTGCCAAAGTTACGGTCTAAAACTAAATGCAAAAACTGCACTATTATCCCATTTACAAAAGCAGAATTCCCACTAATTACAATCTTGTCAGCACCCCTCTAAGTTCAAACTCAATGGTGCAAGATCACAGGTCAACAGCAATCTGAACTTTGACCACCAGGTTTCCACATCTCATAAGTAAAGGCATGGCATCCATGACTAAGGATGTTATAACCCCACTTTACTCAACCCTAATCAGACCATTGATAGAGTGCAATGCTCCCTTCTTCCTATATCTCACCAGAGACCTACAACAACTGGAGAGACCACAGAGGTTTCTAACTAAGAAGATACAGCGTCTCCAAACCATGACCTACATGGATAGACTGAAAGTCATGTCACTGTACACTGTATCATATAGGCTATAGTACTGAGAGGTGACTTGTGCCTGGACTATAGGGCAGTCTCTGACCACGACTTGATGGAAATGCTGCACATCTACAAATCAAATGGCCCTAGATTCACTCGGTCTAGGGATCTCAACCTTGCCAGTGACATTAAAGGAACATGCTGGAGAGACAGGTATGTCTCCAGGAGATTACTGCTGTATTGGAATAAACTTCCAATTCATGTGAAGCAGAGCTCCTCAGTGACGCTATTCAAGCGCAACTTGGATAAATGGATGGGTGACTGCAAATTCACTCCAGGGGTGGCACCAGTGTCTCTTACGGACAGGGGTAGTCAGTGCTGATCTGTAAAGTACATCCATCTAACCAAGGCCAAATGGGACAACCCAGGATTAATATGGTTAGGCTTATAAAGGCTCTAGAGTTGTTAGTCTAGTAACCGCCTATGAACCTATCAACATGTGAACAAATGCAAAGTACTGCAATTAGGCTACATGTATCCTGGGGTAAAGTACCAGCTGGGGAAGGGGAACTGATGGAGTCAGCACAGAAGTAAGTTCTGGGAGAACTACTCACACCTAGACTGGGCCACCAGGAGAAGGGTGAGAGGGCACTGAGGTATATCCAAGGGAACTGACTTCTGAATTAATAATGTAATGCTGTAGTTGTTTTTGGCCATGGTTAGGCCACATTGACAGTACTATATGATGTTCTAGGGTCCATACAGGCAAACATACTTCATACTGATGGTGGCAGAAAGACACCAGAACAAAATGTTTGATGGAGAGGAAAGAGCATGATAAATGGTTAGTGGAACTGGACTGAATATCTTGTCAGGGTGATGGAAAGGGTCACCATGAACAAGAACTATGGACAGTAGTATGGGGCACAGACAAGCGAGTGTCAAAATTAACTACTCACTCTCTGTGAAACCTTTCTTCATAGAAAGGATTGTGGGGCCACAGAATGGATTACCAGAAAGGATGGCAGAAATGGATTAAACAAGGCATAAGATAGGTGGTAAAACAGTGAAGGAAAAGGCAGGGATGGAGAAAAGACAACATGTTAATGCATTAAAACAAAGCAAACTAGATTTGCTAAATGCCTTTTTCTGCAGTCCAGTAAATGTAATGTAATGTAATGACTGTACTTATCTTCAAACTATCTTTCTATTCCACTTGTTCATTCTATTGTAGCTATCTATCTGTATATATATATATATATATATACAGTGGATATAAAAAGTGCACACACTCCTGTTAAAATGCCAGGTTTTTGTGACATAAAAAAATGAGACCACAATCAATCATTTCAAAACTTTTCCCACCTGTAATGTGACCAATAATCTGTACTCAATTGAAACAACTCTGTTAGGGGAAAAATATAAAAAATAAAAAATGTACAATAAGCTGGTTGCATAAGTGTGCACACCCTTAAACTAATACTTTGTTGAAGCACCTTTTGATGTAAGCAGAGATAGTTTTGCAAGGAAAAAGAATAAATTGCACCAGAGCTAAGTAAATCAAAGAGCATAACAAGTGTTCTAAGGAAAATTAAAAGGTTCTGTAGGTAATATATATATATATATATATATATATATATATATATATATATATATATAGGTTCATAGGTAGGTACTAGGCTATCTGCCTGAAGGCATTTATAAGCCTAGCCAGAATGTGTTGGCTTTCACCACCTCCTTAGATTAGTTCCCTGTGCGTCTGTCCAGCAGAGCCATTGAAGTGATCCCTGGGGTAAACTTTCTGTTTCCCATCCTCTCGTCAAGGTTTCTCTTGAAGAGGGTTAGCGAGGAGCTCTGCCTAATGTAGACTGGAATCTTGTTCCAAAGCATGGGAAGTCTCTGGGACAGGAATCTATCCCTCCAGCATGTCCTATTTATTGTGTGGTGAGGTTTATATCCCTAGAGCGTGTGGCCCGAGGGGATAAAGTTTTCTTTAGGTGGAGCATGTCCATCAATTCTGGGTTGGACATGTCCTTGTATGTCAGGCAGAGATCACCTCTGAGTAGGCAGTATGCAACTGAGTACAGCTGGAGTTGCTTTTGTCGGGCTGCACAGGGCATCTGTTTGAGGCCAGTAATCCTCTTGGTGAGGTACTTCTGTGGTCTTTCCAGCTGTTGCAGGTGTCTTGTAAGGCATATCCCAAATGAGGTGTTGTACTCTATGATGGGTCTGATGAGTGATGAATAGACAGGCACAATGACTTAATTTGATCTGGGTGCAAACCCTTTTGTGATTAGGTGGGCCACATAGAACGATTTTCTAACCACTTTGGCAATGTGATTATCAAAGGATAAGTTACTATCTGCTTGGGACCCAGACCCCTTATTATGTCTTCCGTATTTAGGGGGCAACCACCTATGTGCCTTTCACCTATGTGGCTTCCACCTGTGTACCCCCTAGCCTGGGGGTTTCTGCTTGCATTATAATCTGTGCTGGTCACATTTTTTAATCATTCTGCTTATCTTCCGAGTGGTTGGCTGCTGAGATTCACCTGCATAAATCAACTGACAAAAGCTGATTTAAGTATACTTTTCTCTGCACTTATTTAAGATTCGAAATTTGTAGATAATTGTTATATATAATATAATACAGGGAGATAATACTCCCTGTCTCTAGCTGCAGTTAGTCCCCCCCCCCCGCTCCCTGTTATTCTTGTGGAGATTATATTTTGATTTCAGACACTCCTACCAGTCCCATCTCCTCTGCTGTGTACAGAGAGAGCACTTGGGAAGGACACCCCCTATAGCATTTTTATCTGCTCTGTTCCCTCCCTCTCCACAAAAAAAAAATACTTATAGTTTATTGTGCTGCTCTTACATAACTGTCTTCTACTTTAATACCTTAATTTGCTGTTATGTGTGCTGTGTTCAAGTGCTCTTATTTGATTTTTCATAAACTTGTTTTTGTCATTTTTAACTTATCTGCATTTATTTAAACTGTATTTGCCTTAGTAAAAAAAAAATCTGTAAGCCTGTTTCCTACCTTTCCTGTAACTAGTGTAGTCCAGATAGAGATTTGCTGTATCCAGGAATGTATGTAAGCTTCTGAGCCCCCCCCCCCTTTCACAAGCCTTTCTGTGTTGGAGGGAAGCCTTCTAGCTTGTCAGTGGGAATGGTAAGCACTATGTAACCTGTGTACCACATAAGGAGTGGTTCTGACCCAGAAATGGTAGTTATTGCCAATCTGGGCAATCTTTTCCATCTCTCTCAACTTTCTGATTTAAAAGCCTGCATTTCCACTTGTTTCTTTCCTGTAACTAGTCTAGTGCAGATACAGATTCTTAGTTTTAGCACTTGAATTTGCTTATTCGTGCTCAGCACTTGTTCAGTACTTGTTGTAAGCACTAAATAAGCTACAAATTACTACAGCACTCAACCTTCCTCATTACTTAGAGGAAAACAGTTTTTGCACTTACTTTTCTCACTTGCTTAGAGAAAAACAGCTCTTGTACTCACTTTCCTCACTTACCTAGAGGAAAATAGTTTTTTATTCAGGCATGTCCAAGGGTCAGCTCCCAGTGTTCTCTCCTGTCTATATGATGAAACTGGGCATCTTGGGGCAATACAGAAATTGCCTCATGTACACAGACACCCCTCTCCTCCTACCACCCCAACACTACAACCTGTGAGAGATGCACTTATCTAGCCAAACTGGAGGTAAAGCTCTCTCCAACCAAGACTGAACTTGACATTCAAGAGGAGAAGGTAAACACTTGCACCACACCACACTTATCACATAGTCTCACTAAATCTACACCACCAAAATCCACACACAGAAACACAAAACATTCGTGGAGGCTCTCAATAATAATCTGCCCAAGCAACAGAGACCTCCAAAGCAGAAACGCAAGCAACTTCCACCCCCCAACACAACCCAAATGACACATAGCCCAAAGACTCAGTGTGCCACTCAACCACAGCCAATAAGGCAAAATAACGTATCCAACACACTAGTCTTAGGTGACTCTATAGTCAGGCACACTGATGTCCCACTCACTAGGCTAAACAAGGAGAAGGTTACTGTCAGCTGCCTGTCGGGTGCCAGGATCCGCCATATAACCCACACACTCAGGTCACTCCACAAGTACAAATATGACTCTGTCATTGTCCATGTTGGTGTGAATGACCTGAGACATACCTCCCTGGACTACATGAAAAGAGACATGAAAGAGCTGTCCGATCTTGTAGCCCAGGCAGGTATGACCCTAGCCCTGAGTAGCATTCTGCCATCGCCCAGAATGATACCGCAGTACAAGGGCAAAATTATTGACTTCAACAATTGGCTAAGCTTTTGGTGTCATTCTAAGGGGATCCAGTATCTGCTTGGGATGACATGATCGACAGACCACTATGCTTTGCCAGAGATGGCCTGCACCTGTCACCCCTGAGATTCCGGATACTGGCTAAGGCTCTTACCGACCCTATACTGACTTTTTTAGGCAAGGTTCAAACGACAAATTCACCACCATAACAGGAACAGGCAAGCAAAAACTGAGGGTAATGCTACTCAATGCTAGAAGTCTAAATCTCAAAATGCAGTCACTCGAGGCACTCCTTAAAATGGAGAACATCGATATCTGTGCAGTGACTGAGACCTGGTTCAAGGATCCAGAGAGCACCCCTGCACTACCAGGCTATAACTCATACCACACTTTTCGGCCATGTAACCTGGACTGAAACATCAAAGGCAGAGGTATGTCCATATTCATTAAGGATATCCACACCTCCAGGCTAGTTGCTCAACATAATGCATCCGAGGTTATCCAAGGGCAACTAGCTTTGGGCAAAACTGCAATCCAAATTGTAGCTTGCTACAGATCCCTCACCATGCCCCAAGATTCCCATTCCTCTTTTCATGATGTACTGGAAAATGTTAGGGTTCAACCAAACACCCTAATAATGGGCGATTTCAACTACCCCACCATTAACTGGGAAAACTACTCATATACCAACTCCTTCACACAATGCTTTTTGGAATTCATAAACTCCAATGCCCTGGATCAACTTATCCACAGCCCCACCAGGGGCAACAATATCCTAGACCTAGTCATTACCAACATGAGTGACCGGTGTTCAACACCTGAAGTCAACTCCTCATTGGTCCGATCCGACCATAAGCTAACCACCCTTGATATCCACACCCTGCCTCCACCCCCCCATTAAGGAAACCATGGTAAAACATTTCTCCAAAGCCAACTTCATGCTTCTTAAGACAGAAGTGGTGAACATCATGACACCCATGCAGATGGACAATACAGTTACAACTGCTGAATCCTACATAAATGCACTTTATAAGCACTTACACGAGTGCATGGATCGTGCTATCCCAAACAGAACCAAGACGCTATCCTCCAAAAAAAGGAAGCCAATCAGGTGGTCCCCTGCTATAAACAAAATGTACAACAGAAGGAAGAAACTGTTGCAAGAGAGAGTAAAATCCCATGAGTGGAGGAGTTCCCTGGTCAGCCTCAGTAAGAAGCTGAGATCCTTTATAAGATCCTCCAAAGCTAGCTACAAAAATAAAATCACCACTGATTCTAAGGACAACCACAAAGCATTCTATAGCTATGTCAAGAATCTCAATGGCAACACTCAGATCTGCTCTGAGTTACAGTACAACGGCACGAAAATTACAGAACCAACTGATATTGCCAACATCCTGGTAGATAGGTTCAGTGCTAACTTTACCCCCCCCCCACCCCCTAAAGGGCCCGTATCTATACAGGAAGAATTCAGAGTCCCTGTAATCACAACTACGCTGGTAAAAGCTGCACTCTCTAAAGCCAAAAACACAGCATCCATGGGACCGGACAACATCCCAGGCTGCATTTTACATGAACTTCAGAACGAACTGGCTCCCCAACTAAGCACCATGTTCAGTCATAGCCTCACATCAGGCTTTGTGCCCACTGAATGATATGTAGCAACAGTTATCCCACTCCACAAGGGGGGAGCCACCACTGATCCTGGGAACTATCGCCATATTAGCCTGATGAGTCTGGTCTGCAAGGCCATGGAATGTATCATCATGGAACTCATAAACAAAGACATTGGTAACCTCCAAACTCTGGATCCCACCCAGTTTGGGTTTGCGAAAGGCAGATCATGCCTTCTGAACCTGATCGACTTCTTTGATGCAGTCACCAAAGCCATAGATGAGGGTAAGGTGGTTCACACAGCCTATCTTGACCTCGCCAAGGCTTTCGACACCATCCCCCATTCTGGAATTATAGCTAAACTCACTAAACTAGGTATAAATCCCTACATCACAAGATGGGTTGCCAACTGGCTCACTGACAGAACCCATACTGTAAAAGTTGCACACTCCAAATCTGACCTCAAACCAATGACAAGTGGAGTACCACAGGGTTCAGTCCTGGGACCTCTCCTGTTTGGTATCTACTTCTCTGAAGTACAGGCTAACACAGAAGGCCTCTGGCTAATGAAGTTCGCAGATGACTGCAAACTAGGAACCATAGTTGAGTCCCCAAATGATGTGGAAATCCTACAGAAGGGCCTCTCTGAGTCAGATGCCTGGTGTCAGAGCCATGGCCTCAAGCTCAATGCCAAAAAGTGCATTGTCATCCCCTTTGGCAAAAACTCTGTACCCATGAACTACTACATAGACAGCAGTCTACTTAACACCAAATGTGTGATAAGAGACCTTGGGACCCAGGTGGACAGTAGCCTCTCCTTTGATAGTCACATCGTCACAGTAGTCAGGAAGTCCTTCTATGTGGCACACCTCATCATAAAAGGGTTCTAATCCAGGAAAAAAGAGGTCATTGTTCCCCTCTACTCGACACTCATTAGACCCATTATAGAGTACAACGCTGTTTTTGGAATGTACCTCAGAAGACATCTGCAGCAGCTGGAAAGGCCACAGAAGTACCTCACAAAGAGGATTACTGGCCTCAAATAGATGCCCAAACTGACCGTCTCAAAAAACTCCAGCTTTACTCCGCAGCATATCGCCTACTCCAAGGTGATCTCTGCTTAACATATAAAGCTATGTCAAACCCAGAGCTGTTGGTCATGCTACACCTAAAGAAATCCCAATCCCTCCGAGCTACATGGTCTAGGGACCACAATAAACAGGACATGTTGGAGGGATAGATTCCTGTCACAGAGACTTCCCATACTCTGGAACAGGTTATCCATCTATGTCAAGCAAAGTTCTTTATTAGCACTCAACAAAAAAAATCTTGATGAGTGGATGGGAAATAGTTAATACACCCCAGGGATCACTTCTGTGTCTCTGCTTGACAGTGGCACAGGAAAATAACTTTCTTGGGTGGAGTAAGCCAGGGAACCCTGTTGGCTAGGCTTACATAGGCCCTCGGGCCGATAGCCTACTACCTACCTATGAAACTCTGTGGTAGTTTGTGGGTACTTTGTTTTTTCCAAAGGGGATGACTATGCACTTTTTGGCATTTAGCTTGAGGCCATGATTTTGACACCAGGTATCCATCTCAGTGAGACCCTTTTGGAGGATGTCTGTGTCAGCCAGAGAGTCAATTATAGCCCCTAGTTTGCAGTCATCTGTGAACTTGGTCAGCCATAGTCCTCCTGTGCTAGCCTGTACCTCTGAGAATTATATGCCGAACAGGAGGGGTCCTAGGACTGAGCCCTGGGGAACACCACGTGTAACTGATTTACAGTCAGACCTAGCTCCTGCAACTCTTACCATGTGGGTTCTGTCTGTGAGCCAGTGGGCAACCCATCTCATGACTTAGGGGTTTATGTTCAGGCTGGTGAGCTTGTCTATAATACCAGAATGGGGAATGGTGTCAAAGGCCTTTGCGAGGTCTAGGTAGGCTGTGTGGACCACATTTCCCTCCTCTATAGCCTTGGTAACTGTCTCAAAGAAGTCCACCAGGTTTAGGAGACATGATTTGCCCTTAACAAAGCTGAACTGGGTAGGGTCCAGTGTGTGGAGGTTCCCAATGTCTCTGTTAATGAGATCCCAGGGAACAGGGGTCCAGGAAAGTAAATAATGTGGGAAGAAATAGCCAGGGAATTGTTATGGCTAGGCTTGTATAGGCCCTAGGGCTGATAGCCTAGTACCAACCTATGAACCTATGAACCAAGATGATGTGCTCCATAGCCTTGCAGACCAAGCTAGTCAGGCTTATCGGGCGATAGTTCCCGGGGTCTGTTCTGGCTCCACCTTTGTGGAGTGAAATAACTGTTGCTGTGTGCCACTCTATGGGCATGTAGCCTGTGAAGAGGCTGAGTTTGAACAGTGTGCTTAGGTGAGGGGTTAGTTCATCTTTGAACTCATGTAGGACGCATCCTGGGAAACTGTCTGGTCCCATTGATGCTGTGTTTTTGGCCTTGGAGAGGGCTGTTTTAACCTGAGTGTCTGTGATTTCAGGGGCACTACATTCTTCTGGTCTGGTCATGGGCCCTTTTGGGAGTGAGAGGGGGGTGAAATTTGCACTGAACCTGTCTGCCAGGATGTTGGCGATATTGGTCGGTTCAGTGTATTTTGTGCCATTCTGCACTAACTCCGAGCAGATCTGAGAACTGCCACTTAGATTCTTGACATAGTTAAAGAATGCCTTGTGGTTATCTTTGGAGTCCTTGGCAATTTTTCTTTCGAAGCTAGCCTTGGATGATTTTATGAGGGATTGTAGTTTCTTGCTGATACTGATCAGGGATGTCTTCCCTTCTTGGGATTTTACTCTTTTCTGTACTAGTTTCCTCCTTCTATTGTATAGCTTGTTTATGGCAGGGGTCCTCCTGACTGGTTTCCTTTTCTTGGAGGAATGAATCTTGGTTTTGCTTGGGATAGCACAATCCATGCATTCTGGTAGGTGCTCATAGAGTGCATTAGTAAAGGCTTTCGCAGCTTGGACAGCGTTATCCTTTAGCATGGGGCCTTTGAAACTTTAAGTAACATGAAGTTCGCTTTTGAAAAGTTTTTCACAGTGGTTTCTTTGACTGGGGGTGGGAGAGGAATGTGGATATCCAGAGTGATTAGTTTAAGGTTAGATCTAACCAGCGAGGGGTTGACCTCCGTTGTGGAACACCGGTCGCCCATGTTGGTGATGACCAGGTCCAATATGTTGTCATCTCTGGTGGGGGTGTTGACCAGTTGATCCAGGGTGTTTGAGTTTATAAATTCTAGGAAATGTTGGGCAGGGGAGTTAGTACTTGAGTAGTTCTCTCAGTTAATGCTTGGGTAATTGAAATAACCCAATATCAGGGTGTTTGGTAGGACCTTTATATTTTCCAGTGTTTCCAGAAATGCGGAATGGGGGTCCAGGGCCATGGTGGGTGATCTCTAGCAAGCTGCAGTTTGTACTGCAGTTTTGCCCGTTGTTAGTTGCACATGGATGATCTCTGAAGAATTGTGCTGTGCCACTAACCTGGAGGTGTGGGTATCCTTGATGAATATGGATACGGCTCTGCCTTTTGTATTTCGGTCTGGGTTTTGAGGCTGAAATGTATGGTACGAGTTGTAGCCTGGTAGTGCTGGGGTCATCTCTGGAGCGTTAAACCAGGTTTCTGTTACTGCACATATATCACTTTTCTCCATACTGAGGAGTGCCTTGAATGCATGCATTTTGAGGTTTTGACTTCTGGCATTGAGTAGCATTACCCTCTGTTTTCTGTTACTTGTGCTATTTACAGCAGTGGGTTTGTCTTTTGAGCCTTGCCTAAAAAAAGGCACTATGTGAGTGGCAATATATATATTACACAAGAAATAATTCTAGAAATGGTAGAAAAATAATTATTTGAAGGACAGAGGATAAAATTAGTAAAATTTGGAAAGTGTGTTCATTGTCTGATAAAGAAAATAAAATTTAGAAAGAAACATTAAGTTTTGAAGGTAGCAAATTTTAATTCTGCTGCAGGACCAGATGGAATAAAATATAGAAAGTATAAGGAGATGAGAATGGATCAAAAAGTGTTTATAAGAGAATTAAATGACTAGTTAGATAAAAGTTTAAGGTATAAAGAATCACGCATGGGTATAATTAGATTTAAATGGAAAACACATAATAAATGAGACTTATGGGACTGGAGGATAATAGTATTAAATAATAGGGATTATTACATTTTTATGAAACTTTTACAAAAAAAGATGGAGGAAAAAGTAAGTAAAGTTGTAAAAGGACATATATATGGTATAAAAGGGAAAACGATCCAGGATTTATTATTGATAATCCAGGAAGCAGTATACTGTACATGGATGTAAATGCAGGACTAATAGTTGGGGATTTAAGTAGAGACTTCGATTCAATCCATCATTCAGTGTTTCACATTTACAAAATAAGTGAAAGATAAAAAGGTCTGTATTACAGTGTATAGGTACAATATAGTTAAAGCATTAGTAAACAGATGATTAGTCAAGACATATAGCTTGAGGAAGGGATTAGACAAGGTTGTATGTTGAGTGGCATATTATTTGTGTGGTGCAGCAGTAGTGTTGTTGCCTCACAGAAAGAGGTTCTCCGGTTTGATTCTCAGCTGGGTACCTTCTGTGTGGAGTCTGCATGTCTCCCCTGTGTTCGTGTAGGTTTCCTCCCACAATTCAAAGACATGTCTCTGGAGCATTTATTCCTGGGCCTTCGCTGAAAATTGGCTTCATTCCAAGTCGGACTTTCTCCGTAAACAAATGTTAAATAAATAAATAAAATAAATAAAAAATGTGTTAGTGTTGAATGTGATATTAATACATATGAACAGAGAAATGGAATTGAGGAGCTAGATCTCAAAAGAAGGGGTAAAGTTGCTGCCAATTATGCTAACTTAAACAGGTGATATTTATTATTATTATTATTATTATTATTATTAATAATAATAATTATTATTATTATTGCTAAGGATAAAATAGGCATGTGTAGTGTGATAAAATACTTATAGGAAACTATTCATGTGATAGGTTTTTAGATAAATAAAGGAAAAGTGAAGGATTAGGGTCTGAGGAGTTGATTGGAGGGAATAAATTTAATATGAGAAAGGTTAAAATTCTTGGAATATGGTTTGGAAAGCAAGACATTATAGATACCACACGGAAAGAAAAAATAGAAAAATGAGAACTATGTGTCTTTTTTTGGAAATCCTTTAGACTGTCTTTCACAAAAAGATGTATTTAGTTAACTCTTTTATGTTAACTAGAATCGCATACTTAGCACTTTTTTTAGTTTACCATTGATCTTAGAAAAAGAGGTATATAATACTATTTTTTCATTTATTTGGGGATCTAGGTTAAATCCAGTAAAAAGGGGGATTTTATATGTACATAAAGAAAAAGGAAATTTTGAGTTAATAAATCTGAGTTTATAGGGCATCTTTGAATTTGTATAGAGTAATGAAATGTTTAATGGGCAATGATGATTCTACCTTAATTAGTTTAAAAGGAATGAAAGGTTGTCATAATGAAGACTTAAAAATTATCAGGATAAATTTATGTTGTAGAAAACAAGTATAAAAATGGAAAAGGGGAGAAACGTGTGGTACAATAATATTATGGAAATATATTTTGGAATATATCCATGGAAGGGTTACATTAAGTAATAAGGAGTGCTATACAGGTAAGAACAGTAAACTGTAAAAATATGAGTGCCAAGAGTTTTACGGAGGCTGACGATACAAAAATCACCTCGGTGAAGGTGAATATGCCTTATAAAAGTCAAAAAGATAGGATTTGTTTGTATTGTGGGGAGTTCAAAACCAGTGAACATATTTTCTTGGGATGTAAAAGAGTAAAAGTGTTATGGAAAATGACTTTAGATTCAAATTATATCGAGGGATTTGCACAAATAAGTAGTATAGATGTATAGATATGGATGTGACTGAATTTGGATATTATAAGAATGAAAGTAGAAATTATGTTAAGATAATTGATAGAAAAATGTTTTGTATTACATGGATAATATAGAAGCAATGGGTGAACGATGCTATGTTTAATGAAAAGTCGGACTTGGGTATGATGTTAAAAATAAGGCTTTGGTTGTGGAAGTTAGCGTGGGGGTCAGAAAGAAAAAAAGTGATTATTGTGTTTGTTTTATTCTTCTAAAAAACTGTAAAATAAAATTGTATATATTGTATATAGTATATATATATATATATATATATATATATATATATATATATATATATATATATGTATGTATAGGTGTAAATAAGCATGTAAGTTTTAATGGACGGCACAGTGGTGTAGCGGTAGCATTGTTGTCTCACAGCAATTGGTTCTCCGGTTCGATTCAAGGCTGGAGTGCCATCTGTGCGGAGTCTGCATGTCCTCCCTAAGTTTGTGAGGAATTCCTCTGGGTTCTTCTGTTTCCTCCCATGTTTCAAAGACATGTATCTGGAGTGTTTCTCCCTGGGACTCTACTGAAAATTGGCTTTGTTCCAAGTCAGACTTTCCTGGTAAAGACAATGTTAGTTTGTAGTTGGATGTAGTGTGGTAGTGACACATAATGAAAGGAGGATTCTACTTTGGAGAACATTATGAATAATGCGCTTCTTCCATGATACAAATTATTTATCTCTCTGATGGTGGATTACCAGAAGACAAGCTTGAAGTTTTGATAAATGAGGATAAACCTTTAGATCAGAATGCTCATTTGCAGACTCAAATAATGTAAAATGTTGAAGAACAGGATGGTTTTCAAAATGCAGTGATGTCAGACATCCTTATATTTCATTCCAGTACTACACATTCTGTTTGGCAGCATCCTGGTCCGATATGTGCAATGACTGTTATCAACACTACACAGCCATTTTCATATGCTACTGTCACTTCTATGTCTGAAGAAAATCTACAATTTGCTGTTATTTTTTTACTTTGCCTGTGGTTTGAATGCAAAGTAAAAACTCCACGCCATATGATAGATACATTACTTAATTCTACCTTTGGGGACTGATGTTAAAGATATCTTGGCATTAATATTTGTGGGAAAGGGCACCTTCTGTGACATTGTGAACATTCTGTTGTTGCTGAAATGCCTGTGATTTAAAACAATTATGTATTTCATGGAATGATTGTATATTTCACAGACTGTATATTTCTGTAAATTAATTTTTTTACAATTTCGGACTACAGATATTAATGAAGTTGATATAAACTCTCATTTTGATAAATGTCAGAATATACAGAAAATCAAGAAAAGATTAGATGCTAGAAATGTTTGGCTGGTGAGTTAGAAATTATTGGTTACACTGACTACTGTTAATGGTGTTATATAGCATCTACCTTAGCAATATTGGTTGCAGGAAATCCTATGTGCAGTATAGGGAACAAATGAAAACATGCTTTTTTGTCATTGCTCTAATCATCTTATTAAAGATCCTAATAAGTAGAGTTCCTCACAATATGGTGAATTTAGCCATAATCAAAAGAACTCTCATAATATGCAGAAAATGTAAACCAGTGGGTCATTTTTTGTTCAACTATCTGCAAATAATTGCTACTGAAGCTCGAGATTCATTCTTGCAATCTCCTGTTATTTCTAATACTGTTATATCTCCATTTAAGCATGTGTCTAATAATCTTGAGGACTGTGAACAACCTGAAAGTTCTAAGACAGATCAATTAGTTTCTGATGGTGATGATGATGGTAAACCTGATGTAGTCATTAGTGGCACGTGGCACCTGATGTAGTCATTAGTGGCACCTGATGTAGTCATTAGTGACACCGGATGTAGCCATTAGTGGCACCTGATATAGCCATTAGTGGCACCTGATATAGTCATTAGTGGCACATGGCACCTGATGTAGTCATTAGTGGCACCTGATATAGCCATTAGTGGCACCTGATGTAGTCATTAGTGGCACCTGATGTAGTCATTAGTGACACCGGATGTAGCCATTAGTGGCACCTGATATAGCCATTAGTGGCACCTGATATAGCCATTAGTGGCACCTGATATAGTCATTAGTGGCACATGGCACCTGATGTAGTCATTAGTGGCACCTGATATAGCCATTAGTGGCACCTGATGTAGTCATTAGTGGCACCTGATGTAGTCATTAGTGACACCGGATGTAGCCATTAGTGGCACCTGATATAGCCATTAGTGGCACCTGATATAGTCATTAGTGGCACATGGCACCTGATGTAGTCATTAGTGGCACCTGATATAGCCATTAGTGGCACCTGATGTAGTCATTAGTGGCACCTGATATAGCCATTAGTGGCACCTGGTATAGTCATTAGTGGCACATGGCACCTGATGTAGTTAGTGGCACCTGATGTAGTCATTAGTGGCATGTGGCACCTGATGTAGTCATTAATGATAATTGATGCAGTCATTAATGGCACCTGATGTGGTCATTAGTGACACGTGGCACCTGATGTAGTCATTAGTGACACCTGATGTAGTCATTAGTAGCATGTGATGTAGTCATTAGTGGCACCTGATGTAGTCATTAGTGACACCTGATGTATCAGCCATTAGTGGCACCTTATGTAGTCATTAGTGGCACGTGGCACCTGATGTAGTCATTAGTGACAGTATGGAAGCTGGTGTGAATGATGCATATGACTCTAAATCTACCACTACTATAAAGAGATTTAAAGAAAAGAAATTAAAATAAGAAAACAAAATACTAGCAAGAAAGGGAAAGGGTGGAGTTGTTTATATTTAGTCTTAATGCTAATAGCTTTCTTAAAAAAACAAGACACTACTCTGTTATAGATTTTACCAAGTTCTGTAAGACAGTTAAGGCAGAAATTAACTGTTTATTGGATGTTAAGAAGTGAAATTTTGTTGGGTGACAAAGACTTTTGGACTTTTAGAGAAGCTCAGTGTATTTGTATTACAACATTGTATAACTTGCATTATACCTGAATGGGCTTTTTTGTTGCAGAACCTGGATGCCTTGCAAATTTTGATTGTAGAGAATATAATTTTTTTGCATATTATATGCTTACATGCTCCTATGAGTTTAGTAGATAGAGAAGACATGTTCTAAAAATTCAAATCTTATGCTGCTAGAAATCATCATCATCAGAGTGTCGTGTCAACTGTCATCATTTTTCTCAACTCAATGTGACACTCCAACCTTCTTTGACAGTTCTGCCTGACTGATGCAGATTTTTTTCTCTTTGCTGGATGCCCTTGTGTCATCTTATCTTCTGACTGTCTGTCCCAAATCTTATTCACCACATTGTCTTCTGGTTTTCTGCATTTGTACCCAAACTTCTTCTTCTTTTTTTTTTTTTTTTTTAATCTTTTTATTAGTTTTAAAAATTCCAGAAATAACATACAAATACATCAAATATAAATTGAACATATACTATACACTAATAAGAACTATATACAAATCTCATCCATATCCTGGTGCAGTAAGCTTATACACAAACCTCTATAATCTTTTCTTGTTGACCTTCTCTGCAGTTGGAGCTACTTTGATTTCTGCTCTGATGTTCTTATTGTATTTATTTATTTTACATTTGTTTACCATGATAGTCTGACTGGGCAAGACCCCATTTTCAGTGGAGACCCAAAAAGAAAAGCTTCAGAGACAATAACAAATATTTTGAAAACACACAAGATACACACATCATAAAAGTGCATTGAGTTGCATAGATTAAATGATTACAAAGTAATACAGGTTGTTCATAAAGTCAGATAAGAACTCAATCAAAATTTAAACTGTGCAGGAGTTGAGTAAATAGACATCAGATAAGGGAGTGGCATGATCTCCCAAATGTATCATACTTAACTAGAGAAAGTAATGTTTTAGAGAAATAAACCTTTGGAGTAGAGTAGAGAAGGGACCGGAAGTGGCAGGTGGCAAGTTTCTTTCTTTGAGTAATGTTTACGTTTGTTAGGATAGCAGCGACTTACAAGAGAGTTGGCAGTAAGAAGGTGGTGGCTAGAGATTTCCGTTGTAGTTTCTGTAAGGAATCAACTGATCCTATAAAGGGAGCCTAGTTTCTGGTGTGTAAATTTAATGGTGTGCAGTATATGCTGGTCATATTTGAGATTGTCGTCTATTATAACACCCAAACGTTTACTGTGAGTTGCAGTTTCAATGACAATATTACTTGCTGACTTTATGGTAAACGACTGCTTTTGATTTTGACAATTTTTCTGAGGTGAAAAGAATTGGCTTAGTTTTTTGGGGGATTGAGTAGGAGGTTTCATTCTCTGAGGAGAAAGATTTTTGGGTAATGTCTTGGAACTTATTTATTGTTGAGGTCACACATATTAATGTTGAGTCATCCACATACTAAACTAAACTAGAATGGTGAGTGGAGGTGTGGAAGTCATTAATAAATATATTAAATAGGAGAGGACCCAGGTCAGAGCCCTGAGGGACACCTGTAGTACCTGTTTGGATGAGTAGGTTTGTTCCCATTTAACAGCTTGTTGCCTTCCAGACAGGTAACTAAGAAACCACACCAAGGAGTATTGTGAAAGTCCTATTGAGGAGAGATGAACAAGCAGTTGCTGGTGTCAGACAGTATCAAATGCCTTTGACACGTCCAAGAACATGGTAGACACAAGCAGACCGTTGTTTCTATGTCAGTTTATTATATTGGTAAAAGGTAGTAATGCAGAGTTCACAGCAATCTATGCTGAATTGTTCACAGCGACCCTGCACAAACTTGTCAATGGCTGTATAGAGGCTGCTGTACTCACTAGAAGTAAGTCCAAAACAAAGTCTGAAAACAAACTGCACTTATGGAATCCTAACACTAATAGGGCATATAACAAAAGGAAATAATTCATGGCTGAAATCAGGAAGAGCAACTCGGGCAATGATAGGAGGTCGCTAATTAAACTAAACAGGAAACTAAGAGGACTAATTAAGTCCAACAAGGCCAATTAGATGGTCTACATAGCCTCACAGACTAAAGACAACCACAAGGCCTTCTGCAATTATATCAAAAACCTCAATGGCAGCACAGACCAGTGTGCCTAACTAGTGGTCATTGGTGCCATCTTTACTAAGCAGAGTGACATCGTAAATTTGCTGGCTGACAAATTTAGCTGTAACTTCACCCCTCATTCCTCCCACCAACCCCAGTGAAATATCTACTAGCATAACCCGCCCCAACTATTAAAGGAATAGATCCTTGAGGTACTCACTAAGGCCAAAAACACAGCCTCAACAGGTTTGACAGTATCCCAGGATGCCTCCTAAATAGCTTGAAACATGACTTGTCAGGACTACTTTAGTCAATTTTCAACTATTGCATCAAAATGGGCTTTGTACCACAAGAATGGTGGACTGCAATGGTTATCCCAATTCACAAGGGTTGCAAAATTAGCTAATTTATTGTAGCAGGTTTTAAATTCAGCTAGATCTGTTTTACTTAGGCTAGTGAACATAGGAGAGGCGTATAGTACAGTGGAGAGAAGATGAATTCCTGCTATTGCCTGTCTTGTGTTGTAAGTAAGGAAAGGCTTGATTGCTACAGAGAACCTAGTTTAATATGTGTCTTCTTGATGGACTAAGACAGATGTATGCTGAATTTCAAATTATTGTCAGTTAGTACATCTAATAATTTTGTTTGGGTTACGGCTGATATTATGGTGTTGTTTGACGAATGTATTTGGAATGGAGTTGGGGGATCATGTGATTTGCTGTAGTGAAAGGGCATAAGTTTAGTCTTGGAAGGGTTCAGAATCAGTTGTGAATCAGATAGCCATGATTTGACAGCTAGGAAGGACTGTTGTGTTGGGATTACAAGATGTTTTAGGGAAGGTGCAGAGCAGATAAGAATTCAGTCATCTGCTTATTGAAAGATGGAGGTTAGGGGAATAGATGTCTGGAGTCGGTAGGTAAAAATACTAAAAAGCAGAGGACCTAGAATAGAAGCTTGGGGCACCCTATGTTGCAGACAGTAGGAATGAGAGTTCCTGCTGCCATTTGACAGCTTCCTGTCTGCCAGTTAAGTAATTATGGAACCACGCTAGAGAAGACCGATGACGTTTTAGAGTGGAAAGTGCATCAAGTAGTTTCTGACAGCAACAGTATCAAACGCTTTGGATAGAGCCAAGAAGATGGAGGAAATGTTTTCTGTTATTTCTGTGTTGGTTTATGGTGTCTGTAAAACTTAGAAGTGCAGTTGTGGTACTATGGTTTGGGCAGAAACCCTGCTGTGTGTTAAATAATAGGTTGTTTAAAAGCTGCATGTGGATACATTTTTCTCATATTTATAAAAGGGGTGATAAGATAGCAATGGGTCTGTAGTTAGAGAACTCAGTAGAGTTGCCCCTTTTGTTGCTTAAGGGAATATAATGTTCTGAGATACAGTGGGTGATCAGAATAGTGATGGGGTAGGCAATATCATCTACTGCTATTTTTAGGAATTTCGTAGCTGGGTTATCTGCTGCAAAGGGTGTGGGTTTAAGTTTAGAGAGTAATTTTTTTTCATCTCTCCCAGAGTGTGCATCCTGCCATCAATCTCAGGCATTTCATCTGCATCACCTTTAGCTTCCTTAACTGCTGAGCCTTTATTGCCCAGGTTTCTGTCCCCATACAGTAGTTTTGGTCAGACCACTGTTTTGTACACCTTACTTTTGAGCTTCTTTGGCATCTTCTATCATACACTTCACCTGGTACTCTGCAGCCCCTTTGATACTAGCTTTGACCCCCTCTTCAGGCTTCCCTTCTCCTCAACCACCCCTGCCAGACACCTGAAGCTGTTTACCTGTTCCACTTTCTTCCCCTCTATCTCAATTGACGGGTTCTTCCTATTCCTCCCATCTGTAGCCATTACCACTGTCTTATTTGTTTTCATCCCATCCAATGTGCCTTCAGTTTTGCATCCCACTCCCCTGTCTGAAGTTCTTGCTCAGAGTTTGCCTATAATGTCACATTATCTGCATACAGCAACTTTATTGATCTGTCCCCTCCAACCTGTTTGCTAATGTAGTCCATCACCAGTATGAACAGCAGTGGGCTTTGATCTGAACATTGATGCACACCTACTCTCACTGGGAACTCGTGTTTGAGACTGAACACTGTTTTTACTTGAGTCATTGGGTCCTTCTACATAACGTGCATTAATTCTAGCAATGTTTCTGAGACTTTGAACCACTGCAAGACTACCAAAATCAGCTTTCTTGGGACCCTCTTACATGCTTTCTCCAGGTCTAGGAATACCCAGCTAGACTCTTTCCTCATATCTAGCTTTGTCTGAGATATCTGTCTCGCTGCAAACATCGTCAATTGTGTTGCGTCCTGACCTGAATCTCTTATCTTACTTTTTGCTTCTGTGTGAATTCTTTTATCAGTCACTGTCTCCAGAACTTTCATGCAATGTTACAGGAGTTTGATGGCTCTGTACTGGCCACAATTGTGGATGTCCCCTTTGTTTTTGTACACTGGCATGAGTATGTTTATTCTCCAGTGATCTGGGATATGCCTTTCTCTCCACGCTGCTATGAGTACCCTCAGGAGCCATTTCTCCCCTATCTCACCCAACATCTTTATCACATCTGCTGTGATCTCATCTGAGCCTGGTACTTTCTCTGACTTCATTTTCCATAATGCTGTTTTTACTTCTTCAAGGATGGGCTACTCCTCTTTTTTAATCACAGGCTGTGTCTGGGGTGGTACAGTTTCTGTGGGGTCTTCTTCATTCAGAAGCTGCTGGAAGTTCTTCTTCCATCAGCCTTTGATGTCCTGTGGACTGGGGAGCAATTTGTTGCTGGTGTCCCATATGAAGCTTGTTTGAATGCCTTATCTTTCTGTCTTTGCCTTGCAACTTGATAGAGCTTTGTACCATTTACTTATTCACTTTCACAAAGCTGGTAGAGTGCCTCTGATACTTGTTCTTTGTTATTGCAACTCCTCTCTTAGCCTCTTTTATTCCTTTTATTCCTTCTTATCCTGGTTCATCTTTTCTATCTTCCACTTTTTTCCTGCACTCCTTCTTTCTGTTGATGACTTCCTGGACGTCTGCATTCCATCACCAGCTTCTTATGTACCTTGCTTCCAAACTTGGCCCAATTGTGTATCTGTGGTAGGGCTGCAGAAGCGGCACTATGAATGTGGCTCCAGGATTTGCACTTCAGTGCTTTTTATAGCTGTATCTCACAGTTGCATCAGAGTGCCTTTCTGTTTGCTTTGATGCTGTTTTCTTCCGTTTCTTTGTCTGCCACATTCCCTACTCAGACATTAAGCTAAATGTTTCTGAAATTCTAACCACAGGACCACAGGCTCTATTTGATTGGATCCCTTTTTAGCAAACATGATATATTTAGTAAAGAGCTAAATTTACCCAGGGTCTTTGACTCTGAACGTTGTGAAATACAAACTTTTCATCAAAAGGAAAGAAAAAAGCTTTTATTTAAATATTTTTAAGTTGCACTTATAGTGACATGTGTTGTGATACTTTTTGTACTTCTCTGCTTTTTGTCCATTTATCCGTTTGCATTTTTTTAGTTTGTTTTGGTACCTTAGTGTTGTAGCTTCATGTGAGAAAATTGTGTATTACTGTAGGATTTACCATTGATTATACATTATACTGCAATTCTATTTCCAAAAGTAGAATTACCTCATTTAGTCATTTATTACAAGTTTACTGCTAAATTTCTACATAGTCTGGTGCCTTAGCCTGTGCTGGAATTCCACTAGTGACAGTATTGTGAATTCTGCTCTAGGATTCATGCTTTGGTACTTTTATATCTGTGTACACCTGCTTAAAGCTGCATTTGAGTGCCTTTCTGTTTACCTGGATACTGTCTTTCCCTTGTTATTTGAGTCTGTCCCACCCCAACTCGGCCATTCAGTTAAACGTTTCTGAAATTCTAACCACATTTGAATTTCCTTCTCCAACCCTCCCACCCCTCTCTTGTTATGGTTTTATAAGGCTGTATCTCTGGCTTCTGCCCCTTAAAATAATCTGACTTCCAAAGTCCCTCCCCTCTTTCATTGCGCCTACCTAGAAAACCAGCATTGCACTTAAGTAAACCTCCCTTACTACAAATTGTATTCAGCACATTAACAGCACAACAATAAAATCTTAACACAATCTTGGCTAGTTTAGTGTCAAACCCTAGAGACAACCCAAGGGAACATCTGTATAACCCAGTCAGTGACCCACAGTAACCCAATCAAATACAGGAACAGACAACATGGATATGAAATTTTCAAATGTCTCTATAGCCAGGTTGGTCGATAAGGGCTACCTGAGACAATGTAGTAATTGTCTTATGTTCACAGACAAACATGTAATCCTTAAAGAAACAAACACAGCATGCAAAAAATCTTGTAGTTTCTCTAAGGAATCCATCGATCCTATAAAGGGAGCCTAGTTTCTGTTGTGTGGATTTGTTGGCGTGCAGTACGTGTTGGTCATATTTGAGACTGTAGTTTATTATAATGCCTAGTTTACTGTTATTTACAGTTTCAATGAGTGTATTATTTGCTGACTTTATGGTAAAAGATTGCTTTTGATTTTGGCAACATTTTGAGGTGAAAAGCATTGACTTAGTTTTCTTGGGGTTGAGTAGGAGGTTTCATTCTTTGCCCCAGGTTTCTACAGAGGAGAAAGGTTTGTGGGTAATGTCTTGGAGCTTATTTATTGTTGAGGTTGCACAAATTAATGTTGTGTCATCTGCATACTGAACTAAACTTGCACGATGAGTGGAGATGTGGAGGTCATTAATAAATATATTAAATAGGAGAGGACCCAGGATAGAGCCCTGAGGGATACCTGTAGTCACCGGTTGAAAGGATGAGTAGGTTTGTTGCCATTTAAGTGCTAGTTACCTTCCAGATAAGCAGACAGTAATCTAGCCTTTGACCAATATGTGGCCAAGGTAATATGAAAATCATTCTATGTTACCTATCTTATAAGTAAGGGTGTGGCATCCTGGTTCAAGGAAGTCATAGTGCCGCTTAATTTGGCCCTTATCACATTCCTCATTCAGTATAATGCCTGACATGTACATGTACATGATCCAACATATATAGCAGTTGGAATGCCCAAAAACGTTCCTCATCAGTAGAATCCAAGGTCTAAATTCATTGTTCTATACAGATCACGTTAAAGCCCTATCTCAGTACTCTGTCTCCTACATGTTACTGAGAGGCAATCTATGCCTGACATACAAGGCATCCTCATAGCCAGTTCTGATGAACTTTTGCAAATCTGCAAAATGAACAGCATCAGAATTTTGCTTGTGACATAAATAAAACATGTTGGAAAGACAGACGTGTCTCAGAGGATCCCTATGCTCTGGAACAGGCTTTCCATCCATGTAAAGAGAGTCCATACCTGACCCTATTTAAGTGTACCCTTGATCAATTGATGGGAAGTCATAAATTC
The DNA here is from genome assembly GCF_019279795.1 of Protopterus annectens. NCBI lineage: Eukaryota > Metazoa > Chordata > Ceratodontiformes > Protopteridae > Protopterus > Protopterus annectens. The sequence goes on along the minus strand of NC_056733.1, from coordinate 978,999,848 downwards.
ACCCCAGGTCTGGCCCTCATGTCTTTGATAGACAGAGGTAGATAGTAATGTCCACACTTATATAACCCCCTACATAACCAACAGAAAATAAATAAATAACATACCCCCATCTAATAAGCAGATGGGGATTCAATTGGGTTGGATTGCATGTTTAGGCTTATAAAGATGCTGATGGTGATTAGCCTAGTATATCTCTATGAACCTATGAACCTGTAGTCCTCACACCTGCTGTTTTGGGGTACTACCATTCCTCTTCAACTCCAACTATTTCTTTTTCTTCTTGGGGTGTTAGAGTCCTGAGTAATTCCTTGAACTATTATACTTTCTCTCCAGCCAACTTCCAGGTCTTCAGCCTGGTCTCTGTTGTCCTTATAGCCTTCTCTGACCACTTCTTGCAGCTGATTGTGGCAACCAGTGGTTTATCCTGTGGAAAAACTGTTTCACTGGGCATGATATTGCTGCCACTGATTCTACCCCAGTGCCCTTTCCTTACTATGAGGCAGTCTACCTGAGTTGCATGTTGACCACTCTTGTATGTGACCCTGTGACTGTCTCTTTTGATAAACCATGTGTTGGCTACTATCAAGCCATTTGCCAGAGTCTAGAAAGGCTTTTTCTTCTTTATTCCTGTTGCCCCACCCATGTGAACCCAAGCAGTCCTCATACCTGTCTGCCCTATGTGCATTCAAGTCACCTATTATCAGCACCAATTCATGCTGTCCTGCTTTATCTACTAGGTCCTGCTGCTGCTGTCTGAATGCACTCTTTTCCTCACTATCACAACCCTGCTGTGGGGCATAGGCTGAGATTATGAATACTGCCCTATCATAGGCTGAGATTATGAGTACTGCCTTCTCCTTGCATTTGGATCTGACTGCCTAGTTTTAATGACACCCCTCTGTCTTCTGAAGCCTCTGCCTCACCCTTACTCCCACACCATATCTAGTCTGTCCTCCCTGAATAGTATACTCTGGATCCCAAGTCAAGTGGCTTTGCTGCACTGCCCTTCCATACTGTCTCTTGGATTCATAGTATCTTCAGTCTCCTCCGTATCATCATGTCATCCATTTCCAAGCTCTGTCCTGTCAGTGAACCTACACTGAGTGCACAGTTTTCATGATCTATATGATCAAGATGCTGAGTGACATAGGGAAGAAATGGCTCCTGAGGGTACTCATAGCATTATGGAGAGAAAGGCATATCCCAAATGACTGGGGAAAAAAACATACTAATGCCAGTGTTCAAGAACAAAGGTGACATAATGTGGGACTGTATAGAGGTATCAGTCTCCTGTCACACTGCATGAAAGTTCTGAAGGGGGTGATTGATAAACAAATACGCAGAGCAGTAGATGTAAGATAGGAGATGAGCAGTTCGGATTTAGCTCAGAATGCAGCACAACTGATATGATGTTTGCAGTGATGCAGATAGCTGAGAAGAAGGTAGAGATGCGGAAAGAGTCCAACTGGGTATTTTTAGACGTGGAGATAGCATATGACAAGATCAAGAAAGATGATCTGGGCAGTACTGTGGTAGTTTGATGCCACAGAAACTTTGGTAGAATTACTGCAGGCTATGTACAAGGAACCAGTGACTTAAGTATTTACACTGTTTGGTCTCACAGAGTGGTTCCCAGTGGTAGTGGGTGTGCACCAGGGTTCAGCTCTGAGCCCACTGCTGTTCATACAGGTGATGAACTAGATTGGAAAACAGGTAAGGGACATATCAACCAAGTTGCTGTATGCAGCCAATGTGGCATTACAGGTAGCCTCTGAGCAAGGCATAGGGGAATGGAAAACAAAGCTGAAGGCACATGGGATGAACCTGTATACAGATAAGACAGTTGTAATGGCAGCAAATGAGGAAAAATCAGAAGAAGGCACTAACTGAGATAGAAGGGAAAATAGAGGAACAGGTTAACAGCTAGAAGTATCTGGAAGGGGTGGATGAAGAGAAAGGAGGTCTGAATCAGGAGGCCAAGGCTGCAATCAGAGAGGGTGATGCCAACTGGCCCAGAGTGCTGGTTGTAGTCTATGACAGAGGAATGCCGAAGATGCTAAAAAGTAATTTCTACAAAGCAGTGGTGTGACCAGAACTACTGTATGCTACAGAAACCTGGGCAGTAAAGGCAGAACAGCTGAGGAAGCTAGAGGTGATGGGGATGAAGTGCCTGAGAAGGTGGTAGGAATCACTCTATGGGACAGATGAAGAAATGAGCACATAAGAACAGAAACCAAAGTAGCTCCAATTGCAGAAAAGATGAAAGAGAACAGATTACAAGCTGTGAAGACAATCTGGTGAAGAAGATTAGGGACAGACAGGAGGAAGGCAAGAGGAAATGAGTGTATCCAGCAACGAGATGGGCGGATTGTGTGAGAGAAGACCTGCAACAGTCAGGCATGACTGCCGAAAAAGGTGGGAGAGTGATATTGAATCGAGAGAGGTAACATGATACTCCCACCCCAAGAAGAAAATGGGAAAAAGAGGTTGTGGGTGATGATGTGAATACATATGCACTATATATATATATATATATATATATATGTACACGTATGTATATATAAACATCTATCTATATTTATTTATAATTTATTTATTTTACATTTGTTTACAGGTAAGGTCTGACTGGACAGAGCTGTCTGTTTTTAGTGAGGCCTGGGGAGAAACTCTCCAGAACAACTGCTGACATACTATACACAAGACATTTACATGAGCATTGTGGTTTACACGTTCAGTTATAAAAATATAGCAGCTAACATATGATGGTATAAGATACATAAGCATAGTGGTTTAGACATACAATTAAAAGTACAGCAGGCAGTAACATTTGACGGTTGTTCATACAGCATGTTTAGTAGAGATAATCTTGAAGATGTACTGAAGACAAGAAAGGAAAACTAAAAAAGGAGGAGAATATAGACACGTTCATATGAGGGGCATCAACATTTTAAGGGAAAGCTTTACAACTTAGTCTAGGGGAGAGTTAGTGGGTATAGATGGGGCAGTGGGGAGTAGGTGGCAGTGAGTTGATAAGTAGCATGTGATAATATATAGTGCATCTGTGGGAGTTTTAAAGAGGTTGGATAGTGGGTAGGGGAAGGAGTTAGAATATGTCAGCCAGATGCTAGGCCATTGCATGTCCAGGAGCTGTTTAGGTAGGAAATACGCTGTTTTTTGAAGATGGATTTGTCAGGTTGTACCCTGATTTGTAGTGGGGAGTTTCAAGTCTTGGCAATGTTGTTAGAATACAGGAAGTCACCAGAGCTGTAATGGCTTTTGGAGATTGCAATTAATGCCTTGTTATTGGATCTAAGTTCGCGGTTATTGGAGTAGAGGGTGATCAGGTCTTGTAAGGCTGGAATTTTGTCAGGTTGGTACAGTATTTTGTGAGCTAGAAGAAGCTGGTTTATAGCTAAGGTGTTAGGGTGTTCAAGCCAGAAAAGCTGTTTTAGGGCCTGACAGTGCTGGGTGCGGTAGGAGGAGTTTGTGGCGAATTTTGCTATTTTGTTGTAGCAAAATGATAGCATGTTTAAATCGCTCTTGTTTAGATTAATTAGAACAGGAGAAGCATAGAGTAAGGTAGAGAGACGATGGGTACGAGCTCGGGTAACTTTACTGTTACGGTTAGGAAGTTTTTACATCTGAAAAGAGTACCTAGTTTTTGTTGATTTTAGTTATTGTATGAGCCATGTGTTTGTCAAATTTCATATTATTGTCAATAATGACCCCTAGTAATTTGATTTGTGTGACAAGGGAGATAGGGGTATTATCTGATGCAGAAAGAGGAATGGGGCAGTAGGTGCTGCTGCTTTGGAAGGACGAAAGAGCATAAGTTGGGTCTTTTTAGGATTTAGTATTATCTGGGAGTTTGTAAGCCAGGTTTTGATGGATGTAAAGGCTTCTTGGGTCTTGATTTGAAGGTTTTGGAGGGTGGGGGCAGAGCAGGTTAAGGTGGAGTCATCAGCGTATTGAACTAGGTTTGCTAGAAGGGCAGGTTTATGAAGATTATTTGTAAATATAGTGAAAAGTAGGGGTCCTAGGATTGATCCTTGGGGTACGCTTAGTTTTACAGGAAGTAGGGGAAAGGGAGGTTTTCCACTGAACAGCTTGTTGGCATTGGGAGAGGTAGTCCTGACACCATAATAGAGTGGGGGTAGTTAGTTTTAATTCTGAGAGTGTTGTTATTAGTTTTGTATGGGAGACTGTATCAAACGCTTTTGATAAGTGAAGGAAAACTGCAGACACTAGTTGGCCGTTGTTGCATTACATATTTACTAGGTTACTAAAATTGATGAGTACAGAGGTAGTGCTATGGTTGGGGAAGAATCCTTGTTGAGTTTCGGCAAGAAGATTGTTGGAGAGGAGATGTGTTAGGACCTGGGTGTGGATGCATTTTTCCAGTATTTTAGCCAGTGTAAAAAGTATAGCTATAGGGCGGTAGTTTGTTAGGTCAGTGGAGTTGCCCCCTTTGTGTACTGGTATAATATGGGAGATTTTCCAGAGAAGTGGGACGTTTTGTTTTGAGATTGATCTGTTAATGATTATAGTGACTGGGTAGGAAATGTCTTTGGCGGCTATTTTTAGGAATGTGGCAGGTAGTTTTTCTACTGCTGAAGGGGTGGGTTTAAGTTTGGTTAGGTGTCTGTAGATGGGGTAAGTTGCTACAGATTCAAGGGTGAAGGTGTTGTGTTATTTGATGGGTTATATAGTATAGTGGGGGTTGATGAGTGTGGGTCTGTTGACAGCTTTAGTATACAGTTGGTAAAGAACTCATTGAATTGGGTGGCTGTGTTTATAGTGGTAGTGTCTATGTTTGGATGGGGAGTTGATGATTTACCTGGTTGGAGAATACTGTTTATAGTGGTCCAGAACATTTGTGGCTTGGTTTGAATTTCACTGCAGTATTTTTGTTCGTCTAGTCTGATTTGTTTATTTACAGTGTTTCTCAGTTGTAAGAATGTTTGCCTATTAGGAGTGGTTTTGTTTTTGTGCCAGGTGTAAGAATGTTTGCTTATTAGGAGTGGGTTTGTTTTTGCTCCAGGTGTAAGAATGTTTGCCTATTAGGAGTGGGTTTGTTTTTGCGCCAGGTGTAAGAATGTTTGCCTATTAGGAGTGGTTTTGTTTTTGCGCCAGGTGTAAGAATGTTTGCCTATTAGGAGTGGTTTTGTTTTTGCGCCAGGTGTAAGAATGTTTGCCTATTAGGAGTGGTTTTGTTTTTGCACCAGGTGTAAGAATGTTTGCCTATTAGGAGTGGTTTTGTTTTTGCGCCAGGTGTAAGAATGTTTGCCTGTTAGGAGTGGTTTTGTTTTTGCGCCAGGTGTAACAATGTTTGCCTGTTAGGAGTGATTTTGTTTTTGCGCCAGGTGTAAGAATGTTTGCCTATTAGGAGTGGTTTTGTTTTGCGCCAGGTGTAAGAATGTTTGCCTATTAGGAGTGGTTTTGTTTTTGCGCCAGGTGTAAGAATGTTTGCCTGTTAGGAGTGGTTTTGTTTTTGCGCCAGGTGTAAGAATGTTTGCCTATTAGGAGTGGTTTTGTTTTTGCGCCAGGTGTAAGAATGTTTGCCTATTAGGAGTGGTTTTGTTTTTGCGCCAGGTGTAAGAATGTTTGCCTATTAGGAGTGGTTTTGTTTTTGCGCCAGGTGTAAGAATGTTTGCCTGTTAGGAGTGGTTTTGTTTTTGCGCCAGGTGTAAGAATGTTTGCCTGTTAGGAGTGGTTTTGTTTTTGCGCCAGGTGTAAGAATGTTTGCCTGTTAGGAGTGGTTTTGTTTTTGCACCAGGTGTAAGAATGTTTGCCTATTAGGAGTGGGTTTGTTTTTGCGCCAGGTGTCCCATGCTTTGGTCCCTTTGTTTCATAAGTTGCCTAGTGCTCTTGATAAGCCATGGGGCATATATAGTTTTAGTGTGGATCTGTCTTGGTGGAGCAAGGTGGTTGAGAAGGCCTAAGAAGATAGTGTTAAAATACTCAACTGCTTCATCTAAAGGAAGTGTTAAAAGAGGGGACCAGTTAGAGTGTTTAAGGGCTGTATTAAGGTAGTCAGCTCTGATGTTTTTAGTGTATCTGATGTGTTTAAGATAGGTAGTTCTAGTAAATTTAGTTTGGTCTCTGATGAAGAAGGTTGGGAGATGGTCGCTTAGAGTGCCAGGTAGTGTACCAAAATTATGGGTGAAAGATGGGCGATTTGTGAGAATGAAATCCAGTATTGATTCTTTTTCTGAGGTTTTGTCTACCCTAGTAGAGGTTTGTATAAGTTGTGAGAATCCATAAAGGTTAATATGATTTGAGGGATGGGGTGATTTAAGTGAGGTTCAATCGATATTAAAGTGACCTAGTATAATGGTTTCATGGGGGAGAGTTTCTGACGTCCATTGGAGAAGAGATTCTAGGGTTTTGATGTTATCTCCTGGAGAGATATACGATCCTAAGATATTTAGCTGTTTTTTTTATTTAGTCTTACCTTAGCAAGTTAGATCTCTGCATTATTAAATGCAGGGATTTGTATGTTAAATAGTTCAACACTGATGTTGTTCTGATATAGGAGAGCGACTTCACCTCATCTTTTAGCTGCACAGTCGTTTCTTAGTATGTTATAACCGGGGGAAGTACTTCTTCATTTTAATGTGTGGCTTAAACCATGTTTCTGTGAGGAAGATGATGGCAGGTAAGTATAATGCTACGGTTGTGTGAGGAAGATAATGTCAGGTAAGTATAATGCTATGGTTGCATGGAGCTTATTGGTTTTGTTAAGAATGTTTCTTATGTTATGATTTATTATTAGAATATCAGATTTTCTCTTAAGTAGGCTAGTATTGGTTCTAGGCTAATTCTGGCAATTGATAAGACATGTTATTGCACCTGGGTTGAGGTTGATATCACCACTGTATAGCAGGTGAGAGGCAATGTTTAAAAAATGGTTTGTAGGTATTTGGAGAAGACTAAGTCACATTGTAAGGATACCCTAGATTTGCTTTGATAATAGAGGAGTTTGTAGGGGTGTAGGTCATAGGTGGTGTGGTTAAAGAGTGAGGGTGAGATGAGTGAGGGGAAGTTAATGAATGCTGGAGGTGAGGTTGAGGGTGGGGTTACTTATGTTGGAGATTATAATGTTCAAGTAGGGTGAGGTAAGATGGGCTGTGATGGTGAGTGCTAGTGTTAAAATTATTTGATGGGAGTACATGTTTCATTTGTTAGATGTGGTAGGACTATATAGAGATAACCCTGTGGAATGTATAGGGGTCTTGATAGTATATACTTAAGATGGATTGTAGCAATATTGTGAGTGATGAGGTACTATGTGTAGATTGTGTAATATGAGAGCAAAGAAGGGGAGGGGTGGCACTATGTATAGATTGTGTAATATGAGAGCAAATAAGGGGGAGGGGTGGTACTATGTGTAGATTGTCTAATGTGAGAGCAAAGAAGGGGAGGGGTGGTGGTTGTTTGTGTGATTGGCTGAGGGATGGGGTTGGATGTTGGTGTGGTAAGGTTAAGTATAAAGGAAATGAGCTAGGGGTGGGTGGGAATCGGGGTAGGAGAGTGGAGGGGCAGATCCTATCTAGGAGATAAGAGCTGAAAAAAAGGATCAGGAGTCTGACTAAGTAATGCAGGTAAGCAGCGTTGTACGGTAATGGCAGGGATTATGTCATTTACTCTGTTTCCACTATTTATTCACAGTGAATCGAAAAATAGCTGCTATGAAGGGACTTGGATGAATTTACAGTAGACAGAAATATTAGAGAATTTAAATAACTGTAGAGCACAGTCATGTTTACAGGATGAGCTGCTTAACTGGGCTAAGATTCAGTTGTTTGGTCATGTTCTGCTGCCAACTAGTGGCAGTTAGTTGCAATGGCAGGGATTGGAAAAGGGGTGGGGCCTTGCCAGTATGCACGCTAAGCCAATATAATAAAATTAAGTAAAAGCAGTAAGAAGTAAAAGCAGGAATTAGTTAACGGGATGCACCTACATAAGAATACGTCAGAGAGTAAAAGTCCCAGTAGTGAGTCCTTTTACCTTCAATTGTTTGCAGGATAATTTTCAGAAATTCTTCACGGGGGAATGGGCAGCCATGAGTGAAGTAGAGTTAGAGCTGTATGAAAAAGGAGATACTAGACTTGGGCATTTGGTCAATACACTAAGTGGTCAACATCTGTTTCACTGACTACATTTGGTCAACATATGCAGATGGTCAATAGATATGCTAGACTGACAATCCCAGAGTAGTGAGTTATTCCCTTTCCCCAGGGATTGTTTGATCTCTGAGGGAGTATATATAATTAGCAGGAGGTGTTGGGGTGCAAAGGTTCTAGCACAGTGCAAAACATGATGTTATTTGTTTTTTTCTTTTTCTTTGCTTGTGGTGAGGATTTTCCTCGTACATGTGCAGTTGCTTATTGACATTTACACTCTCAACATGTTGTGGTGGACTTTGTTGCTGTTGATGTTATTAATTTGTCAGCCAAGGTTAATAATTTTATATATGTGCATATATATATATATATATATATATATATATATATATATATATATATATATATATATATGTGTGTGTGTGTGTGTGTGTGTGTGTGTGTGTGTGTGTGTGTGTGTGTGTGTGTGTGTGTGTGTGTGTGTGTGTGTGTGTGTGTGTATCTGATTAAGGTCTACAGGCAATCAGTTTACTTACTGAAATAATCGGACAAATAAAGCAATATGGTATGACGGTATTTTATTTAATTTTGTATGGTGGTTTGGAACTGTTCATTTCTTTCAAGAAATCCAAAACAAAATAACCATGTATTTTTAGGCAGTTTAGTACTAAACAAGATCTCCTGAGGTGTTTCACTACAGAAAAGAAAGCAGAGAATACACACATAAAGGAAAACTGAATAAAGAAGATATGACAGAAAGAAAATGCAGATTTCTACAGCAATGAATTCTGTCAAGCAACACTCTTGTATTAAGGCCAGAAATGGACTAACTGTGTGCTAAACAAGTTGAAAGCCACATATATGCATATTAGATTTGATACACTACTTTCATGAGCTAAATAAAAGCTAAAGATGTAATGTACTTTTATCAGACACATTTCCAGGAAAGCAAAACTATTTGTTCTATATTATAGCTACAACAGTCAGTTCTTTCAATATAGCCCAAAGGCTATTTCTTTCATGAATTAGCTGGCTACTCATAAAGTATTGGAAGTATGAATGCTTGGAAAAGATGTGCATGTATATTACTGTACATATTTACAGACACACACACACACACACACACACACACACACACACACACACACACACACACACACACACACACACACACACACACACACACACACACACACACACACACACGCACACACGCACACACGCACACACGCACACACACACATGCATGCATGCACACGCGCACACACACGCACACACACGCCCACACACCACACACACACATGCACACACGCACACACACACAACACACACACACACACACAAACACACACACACACACACACACACACACACACACACACACACACACACACACACACACACACACACACACACACACACACACACACACACACACACACACACACACACACACACACACACACACACACACACACACACACACACACACACACACACACACACACACACACACACACACACACACACACACACACACACACACACACACACACACACACACACACACACACACACACACACACACACACACACACACACACACACACACACACACACACACACACACACACACATTTTGGTTCACGGTGCACTATAAACAGATCTGAATTTCCTATTGTTTCTTTGACAAAAGTAAGTGAATGTTTCATTGCAGAGTCAACATAATCACAGAACTTTAGTTTGAGAACATTCTGGGTGCACATTGTGGGTGTTCCTTTTATCATTTGTTGAACAGCTGTAGCATGCTGCAGTTATAATTTTCAGCTGCTGTGAAATGATATTTGTGAACTTATCAGTCGGCTGTAAAAAGAGAGAAACAATCCTAGTACCTCATCTGTCTGCTGCCTGTTAGTATGTATGTTTATGACTCATGCAGAGACCCCCCCCCCACACACACACACACCACTTTTTATTACAAATTCACCACATTGTTTAGTAATCTCCAGCATGCAAAGGAACCCACAAGATAATGATGTGTCTGCATAAAAATAGTATCTCTTGAAACACATGATTTTGAAAGTCATATTTGGTTATGATACTTGTATAAATCTGGAAATGTCAGATGAAACAGATTGTTCCTTTTCTGCTATGAGGTTTTGGAACAGCAGACACAAATGATATTTCTTCTTCTTTTTCTGGTGCTATAAATATGACCCCACTTCCTCATCTATCCTTGTCATCATTTCTGTAAGTATTTCAAACAAAAAGCACTAAATTACTTGTGCTTCACTGCCACATAAGATGTTATCTTTGCCTTGGAAGTTATTGCTCTTATTGAAAGTCTAAGACAATATCTAGATTTTGAAAGCTGTTTACATTTTCAAATTCCAGACATGAGAAAGTAAAGTTGTTATCGTTTTGAAATCAGAAAACAGTGAATTTAGTCTGAAACATTTATAAATCAATATCTGTTCTCTCACTAGTTTAGCAGCAAAAAATGTGATATAATACCACCAACAGAGGTTTTGCAATTAATCAAGCTTTTAAGTTGGCATGAGTAAAACTTCTGATGAAGAGCTTAAGCCAGCTTGAAAACTTTAATAGTTACATCCAAAAAAACAACCACATTGTAAGATCTCAGATAGTATATCAGTAAAGTAAAGTAAACTTAACTTTTTGTAGGAAACTGACATTCCCCTACTGTAAAACTCAGAAAATACAAGAATTTATTTGGTCAGTCATTTGTATACCATTTCATCCTAAAGAAGTCAGTTCCACAAACCAAGTGAATTTGCATAAGCAAATGAAAACAAAAGCTGACAGCAGGGAATGTTGATTTAGGTTGGGCACAAATGGTTGCATTGGTACTACCCAGCACCTATGGACAATGTTTGGTATGTGTGCATCTTCAGTGCTCTCCTGTTTCATTGTTTTTTGTTTGCCCTTCATAGGACCACTGTTCATGGCTCACCTACCTACACCCAATCATCACATTCTTTCCATGGGCTGGGAGATGCTTTATGGCCCATTTGTTCCTTCCTGTGTAGTTCTGTCAATTTATTTGTTCTCCAGTGGTGAGAATCATGTAATAAGGAGTGGGCCAACTGAGAATCCTACTCACAACAGTGGAGTACCCCCTCCCTCTCGGTGACTCTCAGAGTACCAATGCATGATCCTAGCCACAGGGAACGTGCTTCTGCATGCTGAATCTGCTGACTTCCATGCATATCTACAGGCTTTTGCTCCATAGATGGAAAACACAGTGCTGTCATCAGGTGTCACCAAACTGGAAGGCAGAGCCACCCCTCCTTGACCTAGAATGGGTGGCCAACAACTGCTGCTCACTTTTATATTCCCATGTTAGCCCTGTCCGACACCCAAGCTGTAAACAAAGCCCGATCACCTGGGTTATATTCTGGGCTCTCTCTCTCTCTATTATACTGGAACTGACTAGTAGCATCTTCTCTGTGTTATTTATAGCAGTTGTGACTAGCTTGGATAAGTCAGTCTGTGAAATGGAAAGAATGCTTCAGACCTTAGTTGAGAAATCTAGTTTTGGAATGACTAGTCTCAGCCATACTAAAAAGATTGCTTCACTAAGTTCTGATGAAGATGATCAAATTACTGTTACTGAAAACTGCAACCACTCTAATTTAAGTCCAGGTGAGAAACATTATTTTAAAGACATTACTAGTATCCTCGATGCTAATTATGATCCATTTTGTCTCCTGTGGTTGAGAAGATGTAAAGATGAAAAAATTGCCACTCTCCTGCTCACACAAATAATTTTACCTGCTTAATCCGATTGTTTTTTCTTCTGTTTTTCCTGAGTGTTTCTCTGTGGGTGTAGCCCCGCCCTGTTCACCCTCACTATGCTCAGGCTCTCTTTGCTCCCCTACCCTACCCCCATTTCCACACACCCCATTACAATTTCCTTTATACCATCCAGTCCTGCCCCTTCCCCCAACCTTCCACTAACAAACATCCTCCTGTCAACCTACCAAATACATCATTTCCTGTACACATCATTTCCCTTCTCCCACCTACTACCATCTGAGACTTCCTCCCTTCCATCTCCCTTCCTTCCTCTAGCTTCTCCTACCTAACATATTCCCAACTTCAACTTACTTTCTATAATACAATACCTCATCCTTCCCTCCTCACTCCTCTTTCTCCTAAGTTCTTTAACTTCATAAAATTCCCACCTTCCTTCCCCACTACTCTCTCACCTCTTATACCTTCGATACTTATTTTACACCATCTTTCTTTGACATTTCCCCAGCTCTTTTCAACCTCCCCAACTGTTACCTACGAAAAATAGCCAAACTGGATATAATCCCTCCAACTCAAAAATTTAGACTCAAACTGCACAAGCTAAACTTACTTAGCATTTTACTGTCTTTACCCACCAAAACTTACTTACATCAGGTGATATACACCCAAACCCAGGTCCCTCTCCCTGTATACCTAGGCAGGTATCCCCACGATCATCTACCTCCCCCTCTTCTCCTACTATCTGCAACTATCCTCAAGCTAATATACCAAATTCTTCTGTATCCAAACACCTATCCATATACTCTCTAAATATTCAAAGCATAACCAACAAAATCACTGAGTTACATGGCTGGATTGCTCTTATAACCCCACACATACTCTGCCTACCAGAAACCTGGCTTAAGCCACATATCTCTAACAATGAAATTTTCCCACCAGGATACAATATCTATCGCTCTAACAGATTGGCTAAAAAAGGGGGAGGTGTTGCCATACTTCACTCAAATATTCTGAACCTCTCACCTTTCCCCACACCCATCCTTGATTTTCACCCTGCTGAACTTTTTATTGTAAACTGTCATCTTAACCCCCACAAAAAACTAGCTATTGCCTCTATCTATATCCCTCCAGGAAACAACTTGCCCACCCTCGAGAAAATTCTTTCCTGGTTCACCCTAAATATACCCTATGAAACCCTCATCTTAGGAGATGTCAACCTTGACTAGTAAAACTTACAACTAACTCCCCTCAATTCAGTATGAACCTGCATGGGGTCCATCAACTAATAACTTCACCCACCTGAATCCATAAGAACACAATATCAAGCTTCATAATTGACTGGATACTCACCAACTCCCCTAACCTGTATCAAAATCCCACTACTCTACCAGGCCACCTTAGTGACCACCTACCCACCTCTATCCTTAGAAACACCTCCAAACCTCCCAAACCTAGCCTGTACAGAGACTGATGTAAACTTTCTAACTTCAATGTAACTGATATCAACTCTATTCTATCTTCCACTGACTGATCTTTCCTGAAGCAAATCCCTTTAAATGATGCTGTAAATAGTTTTAATAACATCTTCTTGAATACCCTGAACTCCCTTGCTCCCTCTAGAAACATTAGAATAAAATCCAACTATGCTCCCTGGCTTTCCAAAGACACTAGATCCCTTATGCTCCAGAGAGACAAAGCTTGGAAAGCCTGGATTAAATCTAAGCAATTGCCCTTTTGCTCAGAAATCTCGCTAAGAAACAAATCAACTTTGATAAAAAATCTTTCTTTAACTCCAGTCAAGTAAATAGCAAATCCAACCCACAGAATTTCTAGTCAACCATAAATAAAATTCTTTCTCCTGGTCAACCCTCTCCCTACGCAAACACACCCAACCTTGAAACAGCTACACTACTTAATACATAGTTCATCAATACTATTCAGGGTCTCTTACCACCAAATGGAAACAGTGCTCCTCATCTTACCCCTCCCAACCCACCTAACTGCAATTGTTTCTCCCCACAACCTGTTTCTACCTCTTACATCCGGTCTCTTCTGCTTAAACTCAAACCCTGCTCCCCATCCACTGATAAATTACCTCCTGTTGTCCTAAACTAGCTGCTGACTCTATAACTTTCCCAGTATCTATACTAATCAACAGATCCATTCAGGCATCCACTGTACCTACCCTGTGGAAATCCTTTTTTACTATTCCCCTACACAAAGGTGGTAACTCTACAGATCCGTTTAATTACCATCCTATAGCTATCTAATCCCCCCTCTCTAAAATCCTCGAAAAAAGCATTCATTCACAACTTCTTAAATACCTACTCCAACACAACCTTCTCACACCCACCCAACATGGGTTCCATCCCAAACAGAGCATAACTACAGCCCTCCTATCCTTTACCCATACCATTGCTGCGGCCCAAGATAACAACAAACTCATCTCTTGCCTCTTCTTAGACCTCTCTAAGGTGTTTGATACAGTCTCCCATCCCCTACTTCTATCTAAACTTGCTAGTCTCAATCTATCATCCTCCACCCTTACTTGGTTCTCAAGCTACTTATCTAGTGGGCAGCCGTCTGTTAAATGGCGCTCTTCCTCTTCCCCATTTTTACCTGTCCCAACAGGGGTTCCCCAGGGCCCCATCCTGGGACCCCTTCTGTTCAATATCTTCACCAATGATCTCCACACATCTTCAAACTATCCTCCCTCATCCAATATGCCGATGATTCAACCATCTTCATCTCTGATAACATCCCCGAGCTTCATACTCTTACTCAACAAACCTTCTTATCTACTGAATGGGGGCTAACTGATAACCTGCTCATCCTGAACCCTAAAAAGACCAAACTCTTGCTATTACTCCCCCGCTCACTGTCCCACCACAACTCCTCCATCTCTATCTCTTCCTCTAATAACACAGTTATTGACACCAAATGTCTAGGAGTCATCATTGACGATGAACTCAAATTTAATATGCACCTTCTCCAGTGTATAAAAAGGACAAACCAAAAATTAGGTCTACTATACCGTAACAAAAAAATCCTAACTCCAAATGCTAGACTTTCCCTTGCTCAAGCTCTCCTACTCCCCTCCCTTCTCTATGCTGCCCCAGCATTCACTAAGATTCAAACCACATCCTCAAATAAACTCCAACAAACTTACCATAAGATTGCTAGATTAATCACTAGCTCTCCATATAACACACACCACTGCCTAGCCCTTAAATCCCTAAATTGGCTGGAATTCCCCCATGTACTGTTGCTAACACAACTTCAGATGTTACACTCTATTCTCTACAGTCATCTTGTCCTGCTCTCTCTTCCTTCATTTCTACCTACACTCCTCGCACTCTCCGTACCTCTAATCAGCAACTACTACATACCTACCAACCAAAAAAAGCTGTAGGCAAACTCTTATATAAATACTCCATAGCCCAGACTTGGAACAAACTTCCTAGAGACATATGCTCCACCACTCACCCAGCCCACTTTAAAGAAAAACTCAAACTCCACTTACTCAGCTCCAAAATCTGTTTTTGTAAAGCCCCAACCTGATCCCCCCTCTCCAGTCTTGATTTTACCTCAGCTCAACAACTTCTCCTCACAATAGCAGTCCCTGTCCTGGAAGGTCACCTCTTTCTGATGGCTCAAACCATACCTCTCAACCTCTTAGATGGCTCAAACTCATGTTTGTAAATATGTAAATAATCTTAACCCTGCTGATTTTCAACCACAATGTGTGCACATACTTGGCTTTGTATCTTTACAATATTGTATAACTCAGTTTCTTATTCCTTTGTTACTGTAAATGTTTATTTTATTTTAGTTTGTAAACTGTCTGTACATGGAGCTTTTCTCCTCGGGTCTCCACTGAAAATGGGCCAAAAACCCAGCTGGACTAACCTGGTTCACAAGTGTCAATAAATAAATAAATAAAACATTAGTCTGGAAGTTAAGAACAGTTTATCTGTTCTTGAAAAATTGCTAAAGAAGTACCAGACATTGGTCATAGAAAATAAGTACTTAGATAAATGCCCGGACTTACAAGTAGTTCCTAAAGGGCTACATTTTTTCAGATGCCCTAATGGCGTGACATATAAAGATACTTTTTTTTTTAACTTTGCAGCAGATTCACTAATGCAAGGTAACAACTAATTAAAATTTGGAAGGAACAAAATAACAAATGTATAGCCGAGGTCCGTCAAGACATCCTTAAGATGGACCATTTGTTACAACAAGTTCTGTTCAAGGTACCAACTTTGAATATTGAATATCAACATATGCTACAGACTGCCGAAAAGTTGGAAAAAATTGAGGTTAATTGATAAATTAAGAAACTGACAAAGGATATAGAGGCATACAATAACAAAACTACTTATATTTATTTTGTTGCTCAAGGAAAGGAATAGATATAATAACACTACACTAGGGGATACCACCTTAAGCAGAGATTTTAAAGACACTTCCTCTTTACCATTAGTGACTTGAGAGGTGTGGGTGGATTCAGCGTGAGATGAAGGAAATGACATTAATGTGGAAATGGAGTCGGCTGTTTCATAGAAAGAGCCTCGGGTCCCAGGACAGAAAATTCATCAGATTTCAATGAATTACCTTTTTACTTCCCTAATCAAAATAGTGTCCATGAAATCCCTTTAGGAGCATGTCCCAAAGACTCACAGCATCTGAGGTGAGAAGCAATTGGTATCACACAAAAAATGACCACCAAGAAGAGAAGCAAGATGATTTCCACTATGGAAACGTAGTAAGTAGAGACATTTAAGTGTTTAATTTGACTGCTAAAACTTTTACTCAGCAACAGCTACATGTCTTGAAATTAGGCCTTAACTTCATACCTACAAGGAAGTTTGATTTGAGTAGGACCTTGCTACAATTAAAAATGTTTAATCGCAAACTGAACTTGAGTTATATTTTTAGCAGTGTCAATTTGAAAGGAATTAAATTCAAGAAACTAAGTACATTAAATCCAGTTTTAAATAATACAGTGAAAGTTTTTGAGAAAGCTTGTGAGAAAGATTTTAGAGATTTAGCTAATACTAGATATAATAAGAAAAAGTTTTTTTAATTTATCTAGAAATTAAAGAACTGCTTTGATTGAGTTACATAACATGGTTGATATTAGATTTATGAAAGATGACAAGGGTGATGGACTGGTTATAATGTCCAACTATGATTACTTGACAGAGGTGGAGAAATTATTAAGTAATGATGAAGAATATTTAACAGTCTCTTGTTTACAGGTTGTTAAAAACTACCAAGAGGTGTATTGGTTGTTGTATGAGTTTTTAATGGATAGTTTGCTTAGTTTGAATGTGTATCACTTTATGAAAAGAGACCATCCTGTTCTTGGAATTCTTTTTGGAATACCAAAAATCCACAATCCACTGGCAACCTTCAAACACTGGACCCCACCCAGTTTGGGTTTGTGAAGGGCTGATCTTGTCTCCTGAACCTGATTGACTTCTTCAAATCAGTCTCCAGAGCCATGGACAAGGGTAAGGTGGTCCACACAGCCTATCTAGACCTTGCCAAGGCCTTTGACACCATCCCCCACTCTGGAATCATAGATAAACTTACTAAGATGGGCATGAATCCCTACATCACCCAGTGGGTTGCTAACTGACTTACTGATAGAAGCCACACTGTAAAAGTAGCCGACTCCAAATCCAGCTCCAGACAAGTGACAAGTGGAGTACCTCAGGGTTCAGTCCTGGGACCGCTCTTGTTTGGCATCTACTTCTCTGAAGTACAGGCCAACACTAAGGGACTCTGGATAACAAAGTTCACAGATGACTGCAAAATGGGAGCCATTATTGAATCCCCAAATGATGTGGATACTCTACAAAAGGACCTTACAGAAACAGATGCTTGGTGCCAGAGCCATGGGCTCAAGCTCAATGCCGAGAAATGTATAGTTATCCCCTTTGGGAAAAAAACATGTATCCATGAATTACCATATAGGTAGCAGTACACTAAACACCAAAAGTGTGATAAGAGACTTAGGGACACAGGTCGACAGTGGTCTCACCTTCTATAACCACATCGCCACAACAGTCAGGAAATCCTTCTACGTGGCACACCTCATCACTAAGGGCTTTTCATCCAGAAAAAAGAAGGTCATTGTCCAACTGTACTCATCCCTCATTAGACCAATTATAGAATACAATGTCCCGTTGGTATGTACCTCTCAAGACATCTGCAACAACTGGAAAGGTCACAGAAATACCTCACTAAAAGAATCACAGGCCTTAAACAGATGCCCTACGCTGACTGCCTTAAAAAACTCCAGCTATACTCTGTTGCATATCGTCTACTCAGAGGTGATCTCTGCTTAACATACAAGGCCATGACAAACCCAGAGCTGTTGGACATGCTACACTTAAAGAAATCCCAATCCCTCAGAGCCACATGCTCCAGGGATCTAAACCTTGTCATCACAATAAACAAACATGCTGGAGGGATAGGTTCCTGACGCGGAGACTCCCCAGACTCTGGAATAGATTGCCCAGTGCCTCTTTGGCCCTCTTCAAAAGGAACCTTGACAACTGGATGGGAGAAAGGAAATTCACCCCGGGGATCACGTCAGTTGCCCTGCTAGACAGGGGTCCAGGGAAGTAAATACTGTGGGAAGAAATAGTCAGGGAATTGTTATGGCTAGACTTGTATAGGCCCTAGGGCTGATAGCCTAGTACCAACCTATGAACCTATGAACCTATGAACCTATGAACAAGGATCCAGTCCACCCATCCTTACAACCGATAGTTTCAGCCCTCAATTCCATTACTGAGGGAATCTCTCTGTTCTTGGACTATTTATTAAACCGCATTGTCCAAACGATGAGTTCATATATTAGGGATTCGTGGGACTTTCTAGATAAAATCTGAAATTTTGAAGAAACTTAATTTTTTTCAGGCAGGTATCAATTTGATTTTTACAATTCATGTTTGTTCACTTTTCACTTGTATTCCCCATGAAGCTGGTATTGATTTTGTTAGGAATTATTTAACAAAAAATGAACAACTTAGTAATGAAGAAGTTTATTCAGTCTGCAGTCTTTTTGATATTTTGTTATCTAAAAATGTCTTTTTGTTTAACAAGAAGTAGTATAAGCAGACCAGAAGAGTAGCTAAGGGGGTCAGCACCTGCTCCGGTGTTTTCTAACCTTGTTTTAGGATGATGGGAGCAAGCTGGCATAGGCCCTTTAATAGAATTTTATAACACTGTCCTTTATTACAGGTTTGTAGATGATTTTGTTTTATTATAGAAGGTAACAATGAGAAAGTTATGACTTTTTTAAACGAATTAAATGCGAAATCAGATTTTTTTACAGTTCACGCTGGGTGATATGAGTACGCATATGAATTTGTTAGATGTGTGCATTTATTGGACCGATATAGACAACAAATTTGTCAGTAAAATATACAGGAAGGATACTTATATTAATAACTATCTTCATTTTAATAGCAACCATTCATTTTTTGTTAAGAAAAATATACCTAGAGGAGAATTTATAAGGGCCTCAAGAATGATTATTAGTGATTTGGACTTCGAAAAGCAGGTTCAGTTCATAATTTCTATATTTTTGACAGAGGTTATAATAGATAATTTTTAATAAAAACAGCATCTGAGATTAAATCGAAGGGAAGCTCCTACTTCACACCTGTTTTGACTAAGGCTACGTAAAACATGCGTAGTTCTCTAACGTCTAATTTGTCTATTGCCTGCTGTCTGGATATGACTGTAGATAATAACGACTTCTGTTCTGTTATCAAAAATAACCGGAACATTATGGAAGGAAATGCACAGCTGCCCAAGATTATAGGAACCACCCTTAAATTTGTATTTAACAATAATTATAATATTAAAAGACTTTTGTAGAAAGATTCTATTAAAATTCTACCTACGTCAATGGCAACAAAAAGCAAGTGGATGTACAAATGTGGATCTTGCTCTGTTTGTAGATTCATTTTAGAAGGACTTTCAATCTCTTTAAGACATTTAGATAGATCTATTCCATTTCTGGGATCTTTAATTGTAAATCAGAAGGAATTGTTTATATTGATGTCTGCATGCAGTGTAACTTTTTTATATAGATAAGTCTGTTAGAAATCTGCAAAAGAGGATTAATGAACATCTAGATGCTATAAAAAGAAAAGATACGAATAACGCTTTATATAAACATCAGATCACATGTCATGAAAACAAAAAAATATGTATTTGCTGTTTTTGAACAAATACCTAAATATTGTAGAGGGGAGGCTTGAACAGAAAGAAACCCTCTGGCAATTAAAATTGGGGACAGATATTTTACCAGGTTTAAATGATACTATTAGTATAAAATGTTTTTAAAAGATCAGAGATTAACAATAAAAAAGTAGTAATATATTATTATTTTTTTAAGAAACATTTGATTTTTGTACTTGGCTTATGTAATTGGTTAATGACCATCTTAATTGGTTAATTATTTGATGGCTTATTTATATAAAGAAGGCTTTTTGATTTCTTAGTTGTTCTGATGAAGTCTGTGTTGATGAAAGTGAATAAAATCTTTTTATGGCAATTGTTACGCCTTTCATTTGATTGCAGCTGTTGCTATACTCTCTTGTGAGCTGCCTTGTGGATTACGTTTTTTTTGTATTTTTGTATTCTTCCACTTTTTGGGACTTATTTCATTCTAGTTGTGTAAACATTGGCTGTCTTTCTTTGAAACGCCATGATTGTTCTCACATGTCTAGCTCGTACTGGATGTATGGTTTTAAAGCCACACCTAGTCTAAACTGCAGCATTCTTCTAAACTGTTAAAATAGTCTCTTCTGAGATTAGTTTCATGGAGCTATGTCTCAGCCCTACACTATGCAAACTTGTAATCATTTGCCAGCTTCATTTTTATGTGTTTAGTATGAGGGATGGCTGTACTCATCCATTGTTGCTTCACATAGTGAAATACGTGAGTCATTGCAAATGTTGTGGGGAGGTCTGGGTATATAACTGAAAAGGTTTAATAATGTAATCAAGATAAAATTCAAATCAGAATTAGTCTACAATATTTTTTCAGAACACAGAGGATTCTGGAGGCAAGAGCTATTCTTCTTCTTCTTTTGGCTTTTCCCGGTTAGGGGTCGCCACAGCGGATCATCTGTCCGCTCATGATTGGCAGTGGAGTTTTACAGTGTCGAGCTGCCAGCCTGGCTCCCAACCTTCCACAGAAGGCACACACATGCACACACTCACACTTAGGGCCAATTTAGAGTGTCCAATCCACCTACTGCATGTCTTTGGGAAGTGGGAGGAAACCGGAGCACCCGGAGGAAACCCATGCAACCACAGGGAGGACATGCAGACTCTTAACAGAAGGCACCTCAGCCGAGAATCAAACCGGAGAAGCTCTTGCTGTGAGGTGGCAATGCTAACCGCTGCACCACCGTGGCTGCCCTAGAGGCAAGAGCTATTAGCAATGAAAAAATCCTTGTAAATACTTTTATTGGACCAACATATCCTGCAGGGTATAAGAGTTGTGAGACTATATCTTCAGAAACTGGTGACAGATATGCATCATTCTCTGAAAATAAAAGGGGCATTTGAAAAAATCTCAGAAAACAACCTATAAACAGAGTACACCATTTTATTTAATCACATTAACATACCAACATATAAATGCCTTCAGTCCATTTTTCTGAAACTTCATTTATAGCAACATTTAGTTAGTTAGTTAGTTAGTTGGTTAGTTAGTTAGTTAGTTAGTTAGTTAGTTAGTTAGTTAGTTAGTTAGTTAGTTAGTTAGTTAGTTAGTTAGTTAGTTATTGCATTTGTTCACCGGGAAAGTCCACTGTGTGTGAAATGAGCCCATTTTCAGTGGAGACCCAGGGAGAAAAGCTCCACATTTAGTTAAATACAAAGAAAATTTTACACAGCAATACAGAGTATATATAGTAGCACATTAAAATAAAGTAATAACCACACAGAATAATTTGATAATAACATTGAATACATTTGATAACAACAGTGAAGAATTATACACAACCAAGTAGAAAAAGAAAAATCAGCACCAAATACCCGGAACCTGCGTCCTCATAAACACAAAATCCAACGAATAAAACTAAAAGGACACACAGGCAAGTCTAAAAACTCCAGCTTAAAACTTTACTTTGATGTTGGACTATACTACATTAAAATTAAAGTTTTAAGCTGGAGTTTGAAGCCTTGACTCTGTCCTTTTAGTTTTTATTTGTTGAACAGTGAAGAATTATTTACAATCGTGGTGTGACTGTAGAAATAGAAATGTTTAAATATATAAGTAAGATTATTAGCAGTGAGAATAAATTAGCAAAAGAATGAGACAGAAGGCTTAAGGTAGGGATAGCGCAGGCTAAAGTGACTGCAGGAGGAGTTGGTATGATTGAGGGAAGGGGAAGACAGACTAATTATAGAGTGAAGAGAAGTAAGGATTCTGAGACACGACATCTGTTCTTTCATTCTAATCACAAACTTAGTCAGTAACATGTTGAAACTGTAACTGCAATCTTACCTCTCAACTTCTTAGTGCAAGAATTGTAGACAAATCCAAAAATAATGGGGGGGGGGGGGCAAAAGCCCTAAATCAAGAACAGATTTTCAATATTGCTCTTATAAACTTAGTAAGTTGCTAGAATGACAGGTTTTATGTTTCTATGCATTTTCTAAAGGATAAAAGTCTGAAACTCAAATGTCTGTCATTATTTAGTGACTTGAATCCTCAATGATTTGCCAAAAAACACAGATTTTATGAGGAACAGACCGAAAATCTGAGGCAATAAGTCTGGACATTCTGTGAAATTCTGGACAGTTGAGAGGTATGAGTGTTATCCCCAGTATAGCAGAACTGAAAGTGTGAATAGGGGCAATATATGCTTGACTCTGAGAATGTGGTACCTTAAGTATTCCCCTCACTCCAGAATACAGTGATCTCAGATGTTATATAGATAACCAGTAAAAGCATGGCTAGGGAAGGGGGAATCCAGTTCCCATCTTCTGGAATTTCTTCAAAGGCTTAACAGCAAGTTTTGGAATTTACTGTTTTGTGTTTAAATCAAAGTGTATTTTTAGATGCATGCAAAATAAGGTCTCACATTTCTGATAGGCAGCCACTTAAACCAGTACAGGGAAATAGAATCAAAAGGCATAAGACACAAACTAAATCCTGACAGAGCAGGGACACAGATGCATGTGTGCATGCATGTACATAAACACACAGGCTGACATATCACACACATCTAGTAACTACACATCTTTTGGATGGACACCAGTGTTTTGTTGAAGAAAATTTAGCATAATAAGATTAATCAGCTTCAGTAACATCCAAATTATCTGAAAAGCATGCAGGGTTTTCAGAGAGGTCAAAGAACTGCAAAGGACTAAGCAAGTCTTATTCATTATTGAAGAATAAACACATACTATGTAGAGTTGTCAACTGGAGAAAACGCTGTTTTACAGACAAAAGACTACAGATGCAGAGGCCACTCAGTCCTCATCAATTCTGTTGCTGGTGAGAATCTCTGCAACAGAATAGCACACTAACACCTAATACCACTGACATGAGAGTTCACAGTATGTCTGTATTATAAATTGTGAGGCTGAATCCAATATTTAAGGACCTGCTATGATAATAATGTACTGTGCAGGCAATAGTGGTCTCAAATGATGCAGCATGTTTCCCTAAAAAGCATCATCATGTAATTTCAATGGCCACTTGAAATGAGGGACACCACAGAAAATCCTTTCACAACATATTAGCAGATACAACAGAGGAAGTTCCTTGAAGGAATGGGAGGACATTTATGCTTTGGTATGTGGTGAAGGAGTGGAGGATGACAGCAAGCTTTCATTTTTATCCTCATAAGACCATTGAATAGTGTTGGTCAGAGAGTTTAAATTTTCTGGTTAATGTGGTGTGATCCCCAGCTAGGGACAGTATGCCAGTTGGTCAATCTTATTAACCAGTGCCTAGGAAGTCTGAAGAATTTCCTTTACACACCAAGCATGAATGTCATGATGTTGAAGGTGAGCCAATGACAAAGGGTGTGCTGTTTAAGAATCCTTCAGAAATAGCATGCCTTAAAGATGCTGACCTTCACATTGTGTACACCAGACAGATGCTAACATTCACACTGTGTGCACCAGGCAGATGCTGACCTTTACATTGTGTACACCAGACAGATGCTAACCTTCACATTGTCTGCACCAGACAGATGCTGCCCTTCCTGTTGTGTACACCAGACAGATGATAACCTTCACATTGTGTGTACCAGACAGATGCTGACCTTCACATTGTGTACACCAGACAGATGCTGCCCTTCCTGTTGTGTACACCAGACAGATTATGACCTTCACATTGTGCACCAGACAGATGATGACCTTCACATTGTGAACACCAGACAGATGCTGCCCTTCCTGTTGTGTACACCAGACAGATTATGTCATTCATGTTGTGCACCAGACAGATGATGACCTTCACATTGTGAACACCAGACAGATGTTGCCCTTCCTTTTGTCGACACAAGACAGATGCTGTCCTTCACATTGTACACCAGACAGATGATGACCTTCACATTGTGTACACCAGACAGATGCTGCCCTTCCTGTTGTGTACACCAGACAGATTATATCCTTCATGTTGTGCACCAGACAGATGATGACCTTCACATTGTGTACACCAAACAGATGCTGACCTTCCTGTTGTCTACACCAGACAGATGCTGTCCTTCACATTGTACATCAGACAGATGATGACCTTCCTGTTGTGTACAGCAGACAGATGCTGACCTTCACACTGTGCAGCAGACAGATGATGAACTTCACATTGTACACCAGACAGATGCTGTCCTTCACATTGTACACCAGACAGATGATGCCCTTTGCATTGTGTACATCAGACAGATGCTGACCTTCCTGTTGTGTACAGCAGACAGATGCTGACCTTCACGATGTACACCAGACAGATGCTGACCTTCACATTGTACACCAGACAGATGATGACCTTCACATTGTGTACAACAGACAGATGATGACCTTCCTGTTGTGTACACCAGACAGATTTTGTCCTTCACGTTGTGCACCAGACAGATGATGACCTTCACATTGTGTACACCAGACAGATGCTGACTTTCCTGTTGTGTACAGCAGACAGATTATGTCCTTCATGTTGTGCACCAGACAGATGATGACCTTCACATTGTGTACACCAGGCAGATGCTGACCTTCCTGCTGTGTACAGCAGACAGATGCTGACCTTCATGTTGTACACCAAACAGATGATGACCTTCACATCGTGTACGCCAGACTGTATACTGGCAAAGCATCAACCAACATGGCTGCACAATATTTCTCCTAACAGCTCCACAGCTTTCTATTTCATTTCAGTTCATACTGTGGAGGAGGGGGGTTCAAGAACTGCATTGGCAGAGGGTTCAAACACACTGAGTATCCTGTCTTCTAGCTGAAGGCTAAGGAGCTGTTCCCTTTGTCATTTGCTGCAGATTTGGATATCAAAGATATTTTCAAGGAATTGGAGGTCACAAAGTCAGACAAATTATCATCTTCTAGAGGTTTTCAGACATCTATGTATTTGGAGGATTGGGGAAAACATGGAAGTAGGCAGAGACAGATCAGTTATGTACCACTCATATAACAACCTTTCCTTGTGGATAATGTATGTCCTCCCCTGCTAGGTCATCCTGAGGCACAGAAAAGCATTAAAGGCTGACATATGAGGCTCAAAATGCTTCACACTGATGCATAGCCCGAGGCAGAGGTTGGTAGGTTATATTAGCAAGTATGTAAGTAAATATGGGAGGGAGGTTGGCATAATGGTTAAGATGTTTACCTTGCAAGCACAAGGTGCAGGGTTTAATTCTCACATGGGGTAATTGGCTAGGCTTAAAATGGCCCACAAGAGCAGTTAGCCTAGTACTAATCTATGAACCTATGTACTAGATTATTTATTTTGTTATACATTTTTATACAATTAATTAAGTGGACTTCAATTAGTTACTAACTTCATTTGTAAGCATACTTTACTGCATTTTATACTATGTATTTCACTTGCCTGGGAATACCATCTTAGAACAAGGTATTGTGTGTGCTGACAGCTACACACTCTGTATCATGATTTTGCTGATCAGGTGTTGCATAAGGTACATTATTTTTATCAAAACATGCTACTAATGGCCTTGGCTGTGTCTCAGAAAGAGCACATGTGACCACCTCACTACACAGGTACCAGACAAAATGAATGCCTGCAATAAATATCAGGCAATTAAAATAAATAGTAGGTGCAACCTTGCAGTGTTAGATGCAAGGTAGGTTCCCTCCTTCATAAAAACATTACCCCATCCTGTACAACAACAGGTGCCACCATGCTGAGTCACAGAGAGCCTAAGGAAGGATCAAAAAGGTAAACCAAGTGGCCAGAAAGATGGTAGATGATGTTGTGAAACTCAAAGTCCTGTGCTCTAGCTTGCTAGAAAGGAAGTGATGACAAGGCATCTGGAAGGAATATGTGAGTGTTTGCTTCACTTCCAATGGATTACTCGGGGCAGAGTGAGAGGGTAGTGGGAGCAGCAAATAGAGCTCTAGGACATATCTTCAAGAAGACAGACTTCATAAGCAAACAGGTAATGCCCTGTACCTCTGGTAGCCCTTTGTAAATCCATACCTTGTGCAGTTCTATAGGTCACATAAAGAGTGTCATCATATTCCTACAGGGGGTCTCAGTGAAAGCTCCCAGAAGGGTGCATGAGATGGAGGGGAAATTTGACATGATAAGAGGTGCTATAAACCTTTTTATTGGAGGCCAGAAGAGAAGTGGGAATCATGGTGTTGTTCTTCTTTCCGCTTTTCCCAGTTAGGGGTCGCCACAGCAGGACTCCGGTCTGCTAATGACTGGCAGTAGATTTTTACAGTGCCAAGGTGCCAGCTCGACACCCAACCTTCAACAAAGGCATGCCCATTTACACATGTCTTTCAAATGCCACGTGCTCACAGGGAGGACATGCAGACTCCACACAGAAGGCACTCCAGCCAAGAATCAAACAGGAGAACCTCTTGCTGTGAGGCGATAATGCTACCGCTGCACCACCGTGGCTAGACAAGTGGGAGTCGTGATGTGACCATTCAAAATGATTTGGGGAGATATGAATGGGTCACTCTGAACAGGAAGGAAAAATGAAAGAGAGAACAAACATAGATTACAGGAACATGTGTTCCCTGGATGTACAGAAGTACTTCTCCATTCACAGGTGTTCTGAAGTAATGGAATGGATTACCTGAATGGGCAGCGAGAACGCATAGAGGCATTCGGGAGGCCATTTGATAGGTGGAGAAAGTTTGAGAGAGAAATGATTGAAGCCACATCATTAAATGCACTTAAGGGGCAGAATAACTAGGTTAACTCACTTTTTTCCTGCCAAACAAATGTGTCATAATGTAAGCCATTTAGCAGAAGGGAAACATTAAGTTAGCAGTGAGTGCAGAGGTTAAAGCTGTGAGCTACAGTTTCCGTGGTGCAGGTTTGATTATCTTAGCCCTCGTTTGCCTCTTCTGTTACCTTCAGCAAGTCACGTAACTAGACATTGTTCCTGGGTCACCCCAGAAAAAGGACCATGTGCCCAGTGGACCCACTTGGTTAACAAATATGATTATTATTATTATTATGCTGTGAAATGCTCTGATACAAACTCATATTACTACCAACAAATAAAAATGAAATTTTTTTATGCAGTATAAGATCATACCTAGAGCTATTGGTAGTAAATCTATTACAAATTGTTTACAGTTAAACTGAATATAGTTCATGATAAAATAATCCTTTTTTGTTACTGAATAATTTGGAATTGTAGGACACTGGCATGTGCGTTGCTAACTCTGCAGTTATATGGTTTGCTGATTAGTGGACATAGGACACGCATAGATTTGTCAGAGTCCACAGCAGTGAACAAAGAGGTTGTCTTAATGTGGATTAATGGTTAAAGTAGCACAGCATAAGGATATCTATCACCATTCCGAGCAGAAGCCGAGCAACACTTACCTATGAACTTATATTCTCAGTAGGAACACTATATAATTATCAACCATGGAATGGGTAAGGCCCATCTATTACCAAACAAGATAGGTTCATTTAAGCACCAAAAGGGAAACTGGCTTGGCTTAAAATGTCTCTGAAGGGTATCCTGCCTAGTACTTACCTATTAACATATGAACCACTTGTCATACTTCAGACACCATTTTGGCAGCTGTCAGATAGTTGCAGACACATTGTATAGCTTTTAAGGGATGATGTGACAATTATCGTTCTGAATAGCTGCATTGACACAGCAACATCAGTGGTTATTAGATTGTTATATATCAGCTGCTACTTCTGAATATGCAGTTTTGGATCTTTCACACATATTGTCTAGTCTGTGATCTTAGGATTTAACAAGCACTGAAACATAAATCCAGACAAAACCTCTGCAATCATCGTTTTCCATACCCATTGAACCTAGAATGTTTCCAAAAATCCTAAATGCAGAGCATTTAGACTTACTGAGTCTCAGCAGTGTGTTCTGGCATTTCTTAACTGCTCTCAGTGGGCAATCAAGAGCTCATATAGTACCATATAGTACCATATAGTAGTTCTGAAATATCTAGATTTGATCCACGTAAAATCCTAGTTAATTGACACCTGCCTGTAGTTGTATAACTATAACATGCATGCCTAGTGGCCATGTTCTAATTTTAACAGAACCCAGATGTGCTTTTGGGCAAGATTTGCCTTGTGATATTATGCCCTGAGGTGAGTACTGCAAGTACTGTGTGAACTGTGAGTTCTTTAAGTAGTGTGAGTACTGTGTGTACTGCAAGTAGTGTGTGTACTGTGTGTACTGTAAGTATTGTGTGTATGGTGAATACTGTGAGTAAAGTACTGTGTGTACTGTAAGTATTGTGTATATGGTGAGTACTGTGAGTAGCGTGAAAACTGTGAGTACTGTGTGTACTTTGAGTACAGTAAGTACAATAAGTAATATCAGTACTGTAAGTAATGCATGTGCACTGTGATTACTGTAAGTGCTGTGTGTACTGTAAGCACTGTGTGCACTGAGTACTGTAAGTACTGTGGGTACTACAAGTACCGTGTGTACTGTGGGTACTCTGAATACTGTGAGTGCTGTAAGTACTGTATGTTCTGTAAATACTGTGGGTACTGTAATTGCTGTGTGTAATGTGAGTACTGTGTTTACTCTAAGTACTGTGCGCACTGTAAGCACTGTGAATACTGTGAGCTCTATAAGTACATTGAGCATTATGTGTACTATAAGTACTGAAAGTACTGTGTGTACTCTGAGTATTGTGAGTACTGTCAGTATTGCATGTACTGTGAGTACTATAAGTACAGTAAGTACTGAGTGTGCTATGAGTACTGTGTTTTCTACAAGTACTGTGTGTGTACTGAAAGTAGTGTAAGTACTGTGAGTCCCACTACTTTACAGTGTACTGATTTACTTCCTGATTGTAGTATACATGTTCCACCATCTTCGCTGTCTATACTCCTAAACCAGAAATGTTTTAAGATCTTCAGAGTGACTGTGTCATAGCAGTTGTATTCATTTATTTTTGTTGACTGGGATATTCCAAATTAAGTGGAACTCATTTTCAGGCAAGGCCCAAGGAGTGACACTGTGAAAGATAAGCGAGTACCTAGGCAGTAATGATTCTGGAGAAAAGAAAAGTTACACGATTAACAAAATCTAAACTAGTCACATCATTTGCAAAAATGAAATCCAAATGGAAACATAGATGATGAGTTTACAAATGAACACAAGTAGAAATAGAATAAAGGAGCATTGTAAGAATAGGCTCAGAGAACATCAGTGAATTAGGCAGGGGGACAGCAGCTACTCTGTGCCTTCAGATCTGACGATATTTTACAGTAAAGTACAATCATCAATATCATCAACACCTTTTACCCATTTTCTACATGGGTTTGGGGTGCTGTGTCAACTGTTCCCATCTCTCACAGTTCAAAGCCACAACCCTCCCTTCATTGACACTAATGCCTGAGTGTCGCAGATCTTCACTCACACAATCCATCCACCTTTTTACTTGAAACCCTTGTGTCTTCTTTCCTGCTTTCTGTCTGTCCCAAATCTCCTTCACCAAATTGCCTTTTGCTTTTCTGCACACCTGCCTGATGCACTGTAATCTGGTCCCTTTGTCCTTTTCTGGAATTGGAGCTACTTTGGCTTCTGCTCTTACGTCCTCATTTCTTCACCTGTCCCACAGTGTGCATCCTACCACCTTTCTCAGGCACTTCATCTCCATCACCTCTAGCTTCTTCAAGTGTTCTGCCTTTACTGCTCAGGTTTCTGTACCGTACAGTAGTGCTGGTCACAACACTGTTCTTTAAACAGTCTTATCATAAAACAAAACATTAATGCTAATCAACACATCCAATAACTCCAAATAAGTGATACCCATTTTTTCTAACCGGAATAAACTGCCTTTGGACATCCATCTGAAAACTCATCTTTAACTCTATCATCTATCTTCTCTTTATAACAAAAAAAATCACTAAAAAAAACTGCAAAAACAACACTAAATAAAAGACTACAACTTTCCCTAACCTTTCTTTTTCCTTTTTCTCCTAACTCCTCCTTACACTCCTCACAAAACACAAAAAAAAAAAAAAAAAAATTGTTAGAATCTGTATGTATAGCAATATCTACTAAACTTGTTGTACTTTTTTAATTATGACTATGCCTGCTGCTTGCATGTATATCACATGTTCTGACTCAATGTGTTATTTATGTTTGACTTATATTGACTGTTTGCTGTGAATTATCTGTAATATCATGGAGCTTTTTTCTCCCGGGCTCCTGAAAATGGACATATATCCAGCTGGACTAGCCTGGTCAACAAATGTAAAATAAAATAAATAAATAAATAAACATTACTTTTTTGCTTCTTTAACATTCTTCTGTTATGCACTACATCTCACTCTCTATGCCAGTTGGCTGCAGCCCCACTAATTCTGGCTTTAACCTCTTCATTCAGGCTTCCCTTCTTCTCAACTACCCCTCCTGGATACTCTTTATCTGTTCCACTATCTTCCCTTCTATCTCAATTCTCATATTCTTCTGATTTCTTCCATTTGCTGCCACTATAACTGTCTTATCTGTACTCAGTTTCATCCCATGTGCTTTCAGTTTTGCATTCCATTCCTTTATCCTTAAATAAGGTTTTTGTACACAGTCTGCCTGTAATGCCACATCATCCTCATACAGCAACTATGGTGACCTGTTCCCTCTGACCTGTTTACTAATGTTGTCCATTACCAGTATGAACAGCACTGGGCTCAGAGCTGAACCATGATGCACACCCACCCCTACTGGGAACCCCTCTGTAAGACTGAACACTGTTCGTACTCAAGTCATTGGGTCTGTGTACATAGCCTGCACTGATTCTACCAATGTTTCTGGGACTTTAAAAAACCACAGGGCTACCCAAATCAGTTTTCTTGATCTTGTCAAATGCTTTCTCCAAGTGTAGAAATGCCCAGTTGGATTCTTTCTTCATCTCTAATATCTGTCTCACTGCAAACATCAGGTCAGTTGTGGTGCATCTTGATCTGAATCTGAACTGCTCAGCTCCCATCTTACTTTCTACTGCTCTGTGTATTTGTTTATTAATCAC
The DNA here is from genome assembly GCF_019279795.1 of Protopterus annectens. Classification (NCBI taxonomy): domain Eukaryota; kingdom Metazoa; phylum Chordata; order Ceratodontiformes; family Protopteridae; genus Protopterus; species Protopterus annectens. The sequence continues at coordinate 978,968,217 of NC_056733.1, read as the reverse complement.
CCTCTCCAGAACTTTCATGCAATGTGACAGGTGTTTGTTACCTCTGGCTGCCAACAGTTGTAGATGACTTCTTTGTTCTTGAACAAGAATACCAAAGGTCCACTCATTGAAGCGAGCTTGTGATATCCTACCTGTAATCCAGGGACCTGGATTTCAGGACAAACAGAACAAGACTTCGGTTGGAATACAAGCAAATCTGATTCACAGCTGACCATAGATGGCTTATCTACCCCTACTCTCCAGAGGAATAAGGCCACTAGTACAGTTTTTAGGAAAAAAATGATTTATTTAGTCTTTACAGATGGATAAGCATTGTTGCAGTCAAATCTTAATGGTTTTAAAGTGAACTCTGCCCTGGTTGTAAGGGCTTTATGAGGTGAGGTATAAGAATAACCAAGTGTTTTAATTGGTGGAGGTAAAACACACCTAATTTGAATATGTAAAATGTCTACCAATGAGGTGGGGTATCCAAACCAGCTAATATTCTCCTATCCTCTTACAGTGCTTGTGTTATATATCAATATCAGTGAACCATATTCAAGATAAATCCAACAGTGACTCAGACAGTTCAAGCAAAATAAACAAACAGAACTATGTGTTACTACTTTAATTGAACAAATTGTCCTGCTTGAGATACCAAGGATTCCCTAACATTTTAACATTTTAAAAATGTTTTCATCATATAGGTTCATCAGATCTATATGAGAAATCAATATAGCAGTGTAGGTGCTCAGGTGTCCACCTTTTTAGCAGACTTTTTTTGTAGATTCTGTATCAGTTCATCTTGTTTTGCATAAAACAGACTATCATTTAGCTTTCTTAGTATTAAAACACTTCTGATAGGAATGCGAGTATTGAGCCGAGGTAGTTTGCAAATATTTAGTTTGCTGATCAATTGGAGATCTTTTCTAAGATGGCGATCCTGCTGCCTTCAGGAGGCCCCATCTCTAGTTTATTCAGTACATGGAAGCTGAATCTTTCATGCCCAGGGTTTTCCAGGTGGTACTTTACTGTTGGATTTGTGAGCACTTTTAAGTCTTATGTCTGATAAATGGAGGGCCATTCTGACCTTTAGTTTATTAATAGGTTTGCCCACATAGAAACATCTGCAAGAGCCACATTGGGGCCTGTATTTGACAAACTGAGACTTACAATCACATCTCTTGTAACTCCAGTAAGTCTTGCTGGAGTTGATGCAATAGAAATGATCAGAGTTACTCAGAGGTACAAGAGGTGCAGTAGGGTGCTCCACATTTGAAGATCCCATTGTTTTTGTCCATGGATTTGCTTTTGCTCTCGACCCAGTTTTAAGCATTCTTTGCTCTTCTAAATACAAAAGTAGGCCCAATTTCATGTATTTTTTCGAGCTGTTTGTTCTTGGAAATGATGATCCATTTGTCTGTAATTACTTCAAGTATTGTTTTGTAGTTGGAGGTGAATGTTAAAGCCATGCTTCTTTTTGTCCATATATCTGTGTCCCGCGGTGGTGGTGCTGCAGTAGCATTGTCGCTTCACAGTAAGACGCTGTCCGGTTCGATTCTCAGCTAGAGCGTCTTCTGCATGGAGACATGCATGAATGGGCGTACCTTCATTGAAGGTTGTGCATCAGGGCTGGTAACTCGGCACGTAAAAATCAACTACCAATCATTAGCGGACCAGAGTTCCGCTGTGGTGACCCCTAACCGGGAAAAGCCGGAAGACACAAACAAATCTGTGTCAAAACCCCCTGGTAATCCTATTTGTGGGAACACATAGGCTTGGGTCATTTTGTTGCTTCCGAGTTCTAATTGGCTCTAGGATGTTGAGAAGCATTTTTCCCCATAGCTTCTGAATGTCCCTTTGTAAGTTAGATTTGTGGAAAAATCTTTTAATTCTTTCAAAACCGTTGCAATCTTCATTCACTGGGATTTCTCAGCATTCTTTTTGTGATTTGAGGGTTCAAGCTGCTATTGTGTAGCAGCATGTTGTCTTGCGTGGGTTTCCTAAAGAGATTATTAGTTAGATTACCCTTCCCAGGTCTTTAGTAATGGTGAGTTTCAGAAAGTTAACTGCTGTTCTGCTGCAGTCACATGCAAATTGGAATGATTAATGAAGTCAAAAAAATGTTTGAAGGTGGATTCTTCTCCTTCCCATATGATAAACAAGTAGTCTATATAGCTTAGATAACATTTGATAGAATTTATGTACCTCATATGGAAGAATGTCTCCTCCTCCCATTTCCCAAGTGCTGCATTAGCCAAGCTAGGTGCCATAGCTGCACCCATGGCTATTCCAGTGGCTTGTCAGTAGAACTCTCCACAGAAAGTGAAATTGTTGTTACTAAGGAGGATGTCCAGCATTATCCAGTATCTCAATCTTTCCAGTGAGGGCTAACCCGTCCTTCGGATATGATTCAATGATGGTCTGTATGCAGTATTGATGATCCCACATCCGTGGTTACCAAGATAGTGGTGACACTGACAGGCATGCATTTAAACTATTTGAGGAAATCCAAAGTGTCTAATATAAAGGATTTACTTCTTCCTGCAAGTGGTTTGATGTGAGATTTGGGGAATATTGAGACAGATTCTGTTATCGACCCCACCACTGACCACAACAGATGTATATGGGGGTCAGCTATATTCTTATGTGGCTTTGGGATTCCAAAGACGTTGTGTATCTTTGGGTGGGCTATGGTAAAAGTTTCAGACAGCTTTGCATTTACTAGATCATCTTCATGTATCCTTCTAAGATCTTTGTGGATATTACTGCATGCCATTTTCACTGCGCCCAGGCCTTTTCCGTCGTCGTTGTACGTTTCATTGATGATTATACTTTTGATCTTGTTAACATAACTGGCAGCATGTGACGTTAATTCACCCACTCTTATCAGCCTTCATGACTCTTCTAGTTTTGTCATTTTTTTAGGTTCCTTAAGGCCTTGATCTCTTCTTTGGATAAATAGTAACATTTACTTTTAGAAGATTTACTGAGAACCCACTGGATGTCCGCTACACACTTGCTCTCTGAGGCTGCATGTATGGGGTGGACTGGGCAATTCCACAATTTTGCTATGAATACAGCAGAAAGGGAGAGTCACCATGATGATTGTCTGATTTTAATATACTAAGAGATTCTGAAGTTGGGATTGTTGATTATTTTGTGGGAGTGGTATTCTCCTATCAAAACTGATGTACTTGGAGTTTTAGTAGGTGTAAACAAAATATTGTGGGCAGTTTTCAGTTGTGAGTAGGAGACAGCATGTCTGAATTCAAGCTAGTTTTTTTTTGTTATTGAAATGCACTGATGAAACCAGATGGGGAGGTTGGTTGTGTATTTGGCTATGTTATTGAGGGAGCATTGAATTTCGTGGACTTGCCTTTTTTGATAATGGTTAGAATGGTGACTGAGTATAACAAACTGGAAAGTAAAAGGGACTGAGCTGTAGTTAAAAGTGAGATTTCCGATAGGGTTTGGTTTTGTAGAGCATGCTGAGTTTCTGTTAGATCTAGGGGTGCTGCAGTCCATATGTTTAACAACGGGAAGTTTGTTGTAGAGCAAAGCTACATTGGTGATTTGTGTCCATTGTGCAGAGCGAAGTAATAGTTACACTAGTGACCAGAGACTTACAGCTGTGTATGTTGGCATTATGTAAGGGAAGGTGGAAACAGCTGAACCTGACAGCCAGCAGACCAGTACATGTTGAAGAAGCCAGTTGTAACTGAGGCCTAGCTGTGCATGCAAAGGGTAAAGCAATAAGTGCCAAGAGCCAAAAAACAGTAAAATCTTATCCCACCAGATGAAAAGGAGGCTTAGATGTATAAAGGCAGTCTTCTACATACCTAGAGTGGAAAACCCAGACTTCGAAATTTGTATTAAACAAATAGTCTTTCAAATGTTGATTTGTGAAGTACTTTGACTTCCTCTCTACTATTCTTTGGCATACATTTCAATATGGATACCATTTTCCAGTAAGGAGAACCCAGTTTCCACTTTCAGTCAATCAGGAGTGCACTTTACTCTGCAACTTTATCTGAATTTAAAAAAAAGTTGAAACTTCTGATTTTCCAAGACAAATTACTAGACTATAAATAACTGACTAACAAGGATATAGGTATGGTTTTTGGAATGTTGCACCAGCTTTAAGAATATAGCATCCTCTCACACAGAAACACGTGTTTGCCTACTCAGCTGCAGAGGCAGCATATTTCTCCACAGTATAAATTTTCAATTCTGAAAACAAAAAACCCTGAGGTGGAAGGTTAAAAAAGAAGCCAACTAGACAGTCTAAAATTATAATACTGCAATCCATGGCAGAAGCATGCCAGAGGTTTTATTAATTTACATTTTAATATCTCTCTTTGTATAAAATTATTTCTGAGAAAGTATACGCTGTGGGGTACATAGATACACCTTTCTACTCATTGCACACTGCACTAAAATTGCAATGAGGTGTATTTTAAGCAAGTTTTGTGTGAAGAGTCCATCTATTATCTATGAAGTATGGATTCTGACATCTTCTATACAGAATACAAAGCTCAGTACAGAGTTTACCTCACTAGCACTATTGACAGATATGTGATCCACAGACAGAATCACACATGTATCAGGAAATGATGTGTCCACCACAAAGTCTTATGAATGAAAGTTAAACGATAAAACTAATATATTATGTGGTAGACCATTTCCATAAAAATAAGAAAATGAAACATTAAATCCAAAGTCTTAAGTGAAGTGAGGGAAAAGCTCATGCACCACTCCCCCATGCAGGAAGGTTTTACCCCTGCAACTCTTGCCACATCTTCTCTGAAACTGATACCCCCACAATTCTTACCACATTTTCTCTGAAACTGATCACTCTCAGAGTTGATCACTAGTTTTTGCTGAAGTGCTATTAGCTGAAGCACATGATGCCTGGTATATATAGAATACGTTTGTTGTAACAACACATACTTTGTTAAACATTTTAAATGTGTTTAAGGGACTAAGGTTTGGTGGGTACAGGCTACTCAGCAAGACATCACTTTGTGTCCTAAGCTAAGTATGTGGACAGGAAGGGGGATGTGAATGAAGACAGATAACATCCTTGGTTGTGCTATACAGGTCCCGAATGGGTTTGTAATCTGGTTTGTGTACCTTGGGGGCCGTATAGCAGTACAAGCTGTACGTGGCAACACATGCAGGATGCATGTTGTACAGCAGAAGGAAGACCATTAACTAGCATGATGTACTGTATGTACAGCCATGCATTAGTGCATGTGAAGCTGCAGTTTGACTCCAGTGAGGGAGATTTCATTTTACTTGGTGCACAATATTCACAGCTCTAGACTAATACATGAAGAAGATGAAGGTGGTTTTCTGTGAAGGGGCTGTGGCCAGGAATTGGTATTGCTATGTTAAATTGTTAATGATTTTTTGGGCTGTACTACACACATGTAGTAGGTACAGATTCTGGTTGGGGGGGGGGGGGTAAGACTGTCATTTACAGGGTGCACAGCTATGCAAGGTCTGCATCCATACTAGGTGATGGAGACCTCTGGTGGGTGCTGGTTCATTGCATGTACAGGAAACATAGATTCTTCATGTGAGACATCCATATTAAGTACCTCAATATGACCAACCTGGGCTATGAATGTCTTCAGTTGAACTGAAAGAGAGGATATGATGCCTTACCTGTCTGCACTATCATGGTGCACTGAGAGGTAATAAAATCCAAAAACAGAGTCCCGGATTCCAGCAAAGAAAAGTTTGTTATTAAAAACAAAGCACTTTAGTTTCACACCTTAAATGTCAGCTAGTGAATGAAGCCTGAATTTCAACTGCACCGTATATTTCTGTGTTTATATGGGTAAAATGCAAAATTAGAGAGTAAGAGACAGAAACCAGGTACTGAAATGGATATAATAATATATGCAGCAGCTTTAACAGCAAATATAAATAGCATGACAGACGAAAAAGAATCAAAACCAAACTGGATGCCGTCTGTGTCTGAAGCTGGTGATGAGACTTGTGAGTAAAAAAGGCAAACGCAATAAACAGGTATGACATTTGGGATTCACTTATAGTGTTAATGGTTTTTATTTCCAAAAACACTGAGGCACTAATATACCTACACGTTGAAGAATTTTTGAGAAATAACTTTTGAAACATATATGTTGGCCGAAAAAAGTATGTTTGTACTTGACAAAAAAGCAGACACTTCTCCATAGCATAAGTATGTGGGTATTTCAAAAAATGTCCAAATTGAGACACAATTGACAGTGTTGAACTGCTGATATAGGACACAAGGACATAAACATTTATTTTCAAGAAAGATATAAAGTGGTTAATGATATAAAGCTTGTATTGGATGACTCAACATTATGGACTGGGGGTTAGAGATAAAGTGGTATTTAGGAAGTGTGGGTTTTAGTAAATATGCTGATGGAAAACAATGCATATACCAAGTGTCTTGATTATAAAAGGATAAAGATATAATTTAAAATAGTGAACACAGACTGACCCTTGTTATTACTGTGGGAAATTCAAGCATTTGCTAAATAAGTAAGTGGGCAGCATAGTGGTGCAGTGGTTAACGTTGTCGCCTCACAGCAAGAGATTCTCTGGTTCGATTCTCAAGTGGGTGCCTTCTGCATGGAGTCTGCAGGTCCTCCCTGCATTTGCATGGGTTTCCTCCCACATTCCAAAGACATGCATCTGGAGCAAAATGCAGTATGGAAGAACATTTTGGGTTCAGTTGTGCAAAAGCAAGTGAAAACATGGTATATGATATGGAACACGAAAATGTGCAGGGACTGGATGAAAAAATGTTAAACGATACAGAGAGTCAATGTTCTGATTTAAATTCATGAAAAGAAGATGATGAAAATGAGAGAAAATGAGAGAAGAGCGTAATGAGTAACAGGAATGAGTGTTGTATTATAAAAACAGCAGACACGCTGTGTCTGATGCAAAAGCTGACGGAGAAAAACAGGGAACAAATAACAGATGAAGTTAGGAAGGATTCCATTGTTGACTGGGTGACAACAAGGGAAAGAAAATTAAAAGGGGGTAATGTGAAATAAAAAATACAAAAAGGAAAATGTTAATTTTAATATTTTGGGTGAAAATATGAATACTCTAAAGGATATTTAAGAATGGTGGTTCTAAGCTGGTGTAAGATACTAGAGACAGATGTAATATGAGTGGCTGATTGAATAAACTTCAACAAAAACAACTGAATATATCTGAATAAAGACAAGAAGAACAGTTCTGAATATTGTGGACAAATGGAGTAACATTGTCTTTTGGGTTTGATGATTGTTCAGGGGTAAAAGTTCTGGTAAAAAGTAAACCTGTAGAAGTATTAGATGTCTTAGCAGGAAAGGGAGGAAGGCTATTAATAGTGGACATTAAAAACATGGAGACTAATTTTGTGCTATAATAACTTTATACTCCCCTGTGCTTCAAAGGTTTCTCAAGAAATATTTTTCTGCTTTACTCTGTAGACCTGATGTTAGAGAAGCTAGACATGAGGGCTGACAAATCAAAAAAAATGTATTCATGTCTTAACAATTTAAATACATCAGTCATTGTAAATGGCATAATTTTTAGCAAGAACAAAACTAAGCGCATTTATTTTGAGTGCATGAAAGTTAATAAGCATTTGGTGCGAGGATAATTACTGATGGACTAACAGCAGGTAGTATGATTATGAAGTGCTGTAATTTAATTAGTGTAATTCCACAGGGATCAGTTCTAGGCCCACTCTGAATGTAATATTGTAACTAGTGTAGTTCCAAAGGGATCAGTTCTAGGCCCTCTCTGAATGTAACATTGTAACTAGTGTAGTTCCACAGGGATCAGTTCTAGGCCCACTCTGAATGTAACGTTGTAACTAGTTTAGTTCCACAGGGATCAGTTCTAGGCCCACTCTGAATGTAACATTGTAACTAGTGTAGTTCCACAGGGATCAGTTCTATGCCCTCTCTGAATGTAACATTGTAACTAGTGTAGTTCCACACGGATCAGTTCTAGGCCCTCTCTAAATCTAACATTGTAACTAGTGCGTTTCCCCAGGGATCAGTTCTAGGCCCTTTCTAAATGTAACATTGCAACTAGTGTAGTTTCACAGGGATCAGTTCTAGGCCCTCTCTGAATGTAACATTGTAACTAGTGTAGTTCCAAAGGGATCAGTTCTAGGCCCCTTCTGAATGTAACATTGTAACTAGTGTGGTACCACAAGGATCAGTTCTAGGCCCACTCTGAATGTTCATAGGTTCATAGGTAGTACTAGGCTATCGGCCCTGGGGCCTATACAACCCCAGACAAAAAGGTACCCTGGTTTTTGACTCCCAAAAAATTATTTTCCTGTGCCACTGTCGAGCAGAGCCACAGAGGTGATCCCCAGGGTGAATTTCCTATTTCCCATCCAATCATCAAGATTTTTCTTGAAGAGTGCTAATGAGGAGCTTTTTTGATATAGATAGGTAGTCCATTCCAGAGTATGGGAAGTCTCTGGGACAAGAATCTATCCCTCCGGCATGTTCTGTTTATTGTGGTTTCAAGGTTTAGGTCCCTAGAGTGTGTAGCTCGGAGGGATTGGGATTTCTTTAAGAGGAGCATGTCCAACAGCTCTGGGTTTGACATAGCTTTGTATGTTAGGCAGAGATCACCTTTGAGTAGGCGATATGCAATGGAGTAAAGCTGGAGGATTTTTAGACGGTCTGCCTGTTTGAGGCCAGTAATCCTCTTTGTGAGGTATTTCTGTGGCCTTTCCAGTTGTTGTAGATGTCTTGTGAGGTCCATACCAAAAGGGGCATTGTACTCTATAATGGGTCTAATGAGTGATGAGTAGAGGGGATCAATGACCTCTTTTTTTCTGGATGAGAAACCTTTTGTGATGAGATGTGTCATGTAGAAGGATTTCCTGACTACTGTGGCAATGTGATTATCAAAGGAGAGACTACTGTCCACCTGTGTCCCAAGGACTCTTATCACACTTTTGGTGTTAAGTATACTACCGCATATGTTGTAGTTCATGAGTACAGAGTTTTTACCACAGGGGATGACAATGCACTTTTTGGCATTGAGCTTGAGACCATGGCTTTGACACCAGGCATCTGTCTCAGCGAGGCCCTTTTGTAGGATGTCCACATCGTTAGGAGTTTAGATTATGGCTCCTAGTTTGCAGTCATCTGAGAACTTCATTAGCCAAAGACCGTCGGTGTTAGCCTGTATTTCAAAGAAGTAGATACCAAACAGGAGAGGACGCAGGACTGAACCCTGTGGTACTCTACTTGTCACTGGTCTGAAGTCGGATTTGGAGGCTGCTACTTTCACATTGTGGTTTCTGACAGTGAGCCAGTTGGCAACCCATCTTGTGACATAGGGATTTATACCTAGTTTAGTGAGTTTATCTATAATTCCAGAGTGGGGGATGGTGTTGAAAACCTTGGGAAGATCTAGATAGGCTGTGTGAACCACCTTACCCTCATCTACGGCTTTGGAGACTGCTTCAAAGAAGTCTATCAGGTTTAAGAGACATGATCTGCCTTTTACAAACCGGAACTGGGTGGGGTTCAGAGTTTGGAGATTACTAATGTCTTTGTTTATAAGTTCCATGATGATATGTTCCATGGCCTTGCAGACCAGGCTCGTCAGGCTAATGGGGCGGTAGTTCCCGGGGTCCGTGGTGACTCCCCCATTGTGGAGTTGGATAACCGTCGCTGTGTGACATTATGCAGGCACAAAGCCTGAGGTGAGGCTATGATTGAACATGGTACTTAGGTGGGGTACCAGTTCGTTCTGTAGTTCGTGTAGAAAGCAGCCTGGGATGTTGTCTGGTCCCATGGATGCTGTGTTCTTGGCTTTGGAGAGTGTGGTTTTTACCTGTGCAGCCATGATTACAGGAACTTTGCATTCTTCCAGTATAGAGATGGGCTCTTTAGGGGGTGAGAGGGGGGTAAAGTTAGCACTAAACCTATCTGCCAGGATGTTGGCAATATCAGTTGGGTCTGTATATTTAGTGCCATTGTGCTGTAACTCAGAGCAGATCTGAGTGTTGCCATTGAGATTCTTGACATAGCTATAGAATGCTTTGTGGTTGTCCTTAGAATCAGTGGTGATTTTGTTTTCGTAACTAGCTTTGGAGGATTTTATCAGGGATCGCAGCTTCTTACTGAGGCTGACCAGGGAGCTCCTCGCCTCATGGGATTTTACTCTCTTTTGCTACAGTTTCTTCCTTCTGTTGTACAGTTTGTTTATGGCAGGGGACTACCAGATTGACTTCCTTTTTTTGGTGGATAGCGTCTTGGTTCTGTTTGGGGTAGCACGATACATGCACTCATGTAAGTGCTTATAAAGTGCAATTGTGTAGGACTCAGTAATCGTAACTGTATTGTCTATCTCCATGGGTGTCATGAAGTTCACCACATCTGTCTTAAGAAGCATGAAGTTGGCTCTGGAGAAATTTTTTACCATGGTTTCCTTAATGGGGGTGGGGGCAGGATGTGGATATCTAGGGTAATTAGCTTATGGTCAGATTGGACCAATTAGGTGTTGACTTCAGGTGTGGAACACTGGTCACTCATGTTGGTAATGACTAGATCTAGGATATTATTGCCCCTGGTGGGGGTGTGGATAAGTTGATCCAGGGCATTGGAGTTTATGAATTCCAGAAAGTGTTGAGTGTAGGAGTAGGTACATGAGTAGTTTTCCCAGTTAATGGTGGGGTAGTTGAAATCGCCCATTATTAGGGTGTTTGGTTGAACCCTAATATTTTCCAGTACATCAAGAAAAGAGGAGTGGGAATCCTGGGGCATGGTGGGTGATCTGTAGCAAGCTACAATTTGGATTGCTGTTTTGCCCAAAGTTAGTTGCACTTGGATAACCTCGGCTGCATTATGCTTAGCAACTAGCCTGGAGGTGTGGATATCCTTAATGAATATGGACACACCTCCGCCTTTGGTATTCTGGTCCAGTTTACATGGCCGAAAAGTGTGGTATGAGTTATAGCCTGGTAGTGCAGGGGTGCTCTCTGGAGCCTTGAACCAGGTCTTAGTCACTGCACAGATATCAATTTTCTCCATTTTAAGGAGTGCCTCGAGTGAGTGCATTTTGAGATTTAGACTTCTAGCATTGAGTACCATCACTCTCAGTCTTTGCTTGCCTGTTCCTGTTACGATGGTGAATTTGTTATTTGAACCTTGCCTAAAAAAGGCACTATAGGGGTGGCAAGAACCTTAGCCAGTATCCGGAATCCCAAGGGTGACAGGTGTAGGCCATCTCTGGCAAAGCATCGTGGTCTGTCGACCATGTCATCCCAGGCAGACAGTTACTGGATCCCTTCAGAATGGCACCAGAAGCTTAGCCAATTATTGAAGTCAATCATTTTGTCCTTGAACTGCGGCATCATTCTGGGTGATGGCAGAATGCTACTCAAGGCTAGGGTCATACCTGCCTGGGCTACAAGATCAGAGAGCTCTTCCATGTCTCTTTTCATGTAGTCCAGGGAGGTACATCTCAGGTCATTCACACCAACATGGATAAAGACAGAGTCATATTTGTACTTGCTGTGGAGTGACCTGAGTGCGTTGGTTATGTGGTGGATCCTGGCACCCAACAGGCAGCTGACAGTAACCTTCCCTTTGTTTAACCTGGTGAGTGGGACATCAGTATGCCTGACTATAGAGTCACCTATGACTAGTGTGTTGGGTATGTTGTTTTGCCTTATTGGCTGTGGTTGAGTGGCACACTGAATCTGTGAGCTATGTGTCATTTGGGTTGTGTTGGGGGATGAAGGTTGCTTGTGTTTCTGCTTTGGAGGTCTCTGTTGCTTAGACAGATTATTATTGAGAGCCTCCTCAAATGTTTTTGTGTTGCTATGTGTGGATTTTGGTGGTGTAGATTTAGTGAGACTATGTGATGAGTGTGGTGTGGTGCAAGTGTTTACCTTCTCCTCTTGACTGTCAAGTTCAGTCTTGGTTGGAGAGAGCTTTACCTCCAGTTTGGCTAGATAAGTGCATCTCTCACAGGTTGTAGTGCTGGCTGGTAGGAGGAGAGGGTTGTCCGTGTACATGAGGCAATTTCTACATTGCCTCAAGATGCCCAGATTCATCAGATAGACAGGAGAGAACACTGGGAGCTGACCCTTGGACATGCCTGAATAAAAAAAACTATTTTCCTCTAGATAAGTGAGGAAAGTGAGTACAAGAGCTGTTTTTCTCTAAGCAAGTGAGGAAAGTAAGTACCAAAACTGTTTCCTCTAGGTAATGAGGAAGGTTGAGTGCTGTAGTAATTAGTAGGTTATTTAGTGCTTACAAGTTTTGAACAAGTGCTGATCACGAATAAGCAAATTCAAGTGCTAAAACTTAGAATCTGTATCTGGACTAAACTAGTTACAGGAAAGGGGGAAACAAGTGCAAATGCGGGCTTTTAAATCAGAAGGTTGAGAAAGATGGAAAAACTGCCCAAACGGCCAATAACTACAATTTCTGGGCTAGAACCACTCATTATGTGGTAGATAGGTTACCTAGTGATTACCACTCCCACTGATAAGCTAGAAGGCTTCCCTCCAACACAGAAAGCTTGAGGGGGCTCAGAAGCTTACATACAGTCCTGGATACAGCAAATCTGAATCTGGACTACAATAGTTACAGGAAAGGTATTTTTTTAACATATATATATATATATATATATATATATATATATATATATATATATATATATACAGAAAAGTAGCCAAAACAGCAGTAAAAATAATTCAAATGCAGTGCAAGCTAGCACACTTGAGTATGTAGCAATGCTAGACCAAACAGTTTAAAAATGCAATTAAATTTAAAATGACTAAAAACAATGCAGAAGGAGTCTATTAGGTAGAATGAGGTAAAGAGATGGGACTGGGGGGAGTGTCCCAGATCAAATCTACAGTGGGGGCGGCCAACTGCAAAAGCCTCCAAGTTTAAACAACAAGACAGGAATAGGGAAGGTGAGTATGGGAAAACCAACACCTTCAGCAGAGATCTGAAAAACTATACAGTGAAGCAAAAATAACAGTGCACAACTCTGAAGTCAGCCAGCAATGATATAAAATTAGTCAAACAACAATTACCAGTACACAACTCTGAAGTGCCAGAAAAATATACTCAGCTCTGTATATCTCCAGATAGTTTGAAGTGCACTCTGTCAGGACACAGGATAGCTCCAGCAATGATGTAGCATAGTAACTAGTGTAGTTCCACAGGGATCAGTTCTAGGCCCTCTCTGAATGTAACATTGTAACTAGTGTAGTTCCACAGGGATCAGTTCTAGGCCCACTCTGAATGTAACATTGTAACTAGTGTAATTCCAAAGGTTCAGTTCTAGGCCCTCTCTGAATGTAACATTTTAACTAGTGTGGTTCCACAGGGATAAGTTCTAGGCCCTCTCTGAATGTAACATTGTAACTAGTGTGGTTCCACAGGGCTCAGTTCTAGGCCCTCTCTGAATGTAATATTGTAGCTAGTGTGGTTCCACAGGGATCAGTTCTAGGCCCTCTCTGAATGTAACATTGTAACTAGTGGGTTGTCACAGGGATCATTTGGTGTTAGGCTCATTAATGATGGACTAACAGTAGGTACTATAATGTGCAGTCACAGGAATGTGATTTTGGGGGGTTTGTCTTGACTGCAATTGTTTTTTCTTGGTCACTACTTTCTCTAACAGAGCATGATCTCAGAGTCTGTTTACGCAAGTGTAGCAGTGGTTACTAAATATTCTACATGAACTGTCCTTAAGCTGGAACAGTGTTATTTTATCTAGCCATTGATTAACTGGGGACCTATACCAAATGTAAGATATGCTCAAAAATTCATAGATTGTTATGCACAAAAACTCCCTGGACCAGATTTTTAAGGAACAGACTAGAGAATACAATATACTTTTTTTAAACAAAAAAAATCTTTATTGTATTATCACTTATGACATAGGCAATCATACATTTTATACTCAACCTGATCTTAACAAACATAGTATCTGTATGTATCATCCCAAAGGTATCCCCCTCACTATCAGAGTGGGCCACAAACTAATAAACATCTCCATCAGAATCTGCAAGCCATCGGAAATAAGCATCAGAGTTCAAGGACTTCAAATGTATAAATCTCAAATTCTATGATGAAGTATCTACATTCAAGTGAAGCAATATTGCCCAGTTAGATTTGCAAAATGTTATTCAGAAAAATTCTACTCACACCTGGACAAATTTATTAATTTGATAGTCCAAAATAGACCCAAGCAAATGGGGAGTTCTGAAAGCTAACCAGTGTAGTGGTACTCATGCATAAATAAACTGTGCAGTAAAGGGAAGAAACTCCTAAACCTATATAGCAGAATAAATGACACCCAAAATTAAGGGGGACATCAAACAGCTAGATTAGAAAATAAATAGGATATAAGAAAAAAAGGCATTCCATGAACTCATTCTGGCTACAAAAGCCAAAGCTACCTACAAATCCTTCTTTAGTTATGTCAGGAAAATGAGAAACAATACACAACATTGCTCTGAGTTTATTCATAATTTATTTATTTATTTAATTGCTTTTGTTGACTGGATTAGTTTGGGTGGGCAGAAAAGTCCACTTTCAGCAGGAACCCATGTACAACATGTATACTTCATTTCATGAAGTGTAATAAATAATATTTAAATAATGTTTATGTGGGCTTGTATTTCCTGGTATCTGTGGTGATACCACCCTTGTGAGCACAAAGTACTCTGATCCAGTGGATTTAGCCAGTATACTGGCTAATAAATTCACTTCAATTCAATTCTTCTACACACCTGCTCCAATCACACTTATCATCCATGGACTCAATCCCCCAACAATCATGAAAGAGCATGCAATTAAGGTCTTCTCCAAAACAACAAATAACTCATCCAAGGGGGTTGACTACATAATCAGTTGTGTAATTAATAGCACTAAGCATTAACTGGTGGACCCTCTTCTCAACCTCTTCAACCTGAGCCTCACTGGCTTTGTCCCACGGGAGTGTTGCACAGCAGTTGTGATGCCATTCCACAAGGGTGGCCACACCACAAATCCCAGGAATTCCAGACGCATCAGTCTAACAAAACCAAAGAATATATCATAACTGACCTAACTAATTATGATATTCAGCATTTGAGATTCGGGTGTCACAGTGGTGCAACTGTTAGCATTGTCGCCTCACAGCAAGACGTTATTTGATTTGATTCTCATGTGGGGTGCCTTTGTGCAGAGTCTGTATGTCCTACCTACAGTCATGTGGGTTTCCTCCAGGTGCTCTGGTTCCCTCCCACATTCTAAAGACATGCACCTAGAACAATTCTCCCCAGGCCTCCACTGAAAACAGGCTCTGTCCAAGCTGGACTTTCCCTGTAAACAAATGTTGAATCCCCAAATAAATAAATACATAAATAAGTCTTATCAGGCTCAACCCCCTGCAGTTAAGCTCTGTCATGGATGGATCCTGCCTAATGACTCCGGTAAACTTCTTTGAAATGGTTATTAAAGCTGGTGACTCTGGACAAGCTATACACACAGCATACCTTGCCCTAGCCAAAGCATTCTATACCCTACTACATGCAAATATAATAAGCAAATTGAGTGAGCTGCGTACCAGCCATTATGTGATTAGGTGGACAGCAAAATGGCTTACAGACAGTACCCCCACAGTAAGAAGAGGAAGCACATCCTCTAATAATATGAGGATAACCAGTGGAGTTTTGTAATGATCTTTGCTGGAGTCTGTGCAGTTTTTCATCTTCTTCTCAGATCTCCATTTATCAAATGAAGATCTTTGGTTAACTTTGTGGATCACTATCAGCTGGAAGCTGTTGTCCAGTCCCCCTCTGACATACATGCACACCAGCATGAGATTAAATTTGTCAACAGCTGGTGCACTTAAAATGGGCTCCGTGCCAGAAAGTGCAACATTGCAGCATTTGGTAAGCACCCCCTAGCTCCAGCCTATAGCATAGATAACACACCATTTCAAAATTAAAATGTCTAGACAGACCTGGGTACATAGGAGGACAGCTCTTTGACATTTGACCATCATATTGTTAACTGTGGATATGAAATACTTTTACATTGCACAGCTCATAGCAAAATACCATTTCTACAGATTAAAATAAGTCTCCACCTCCTTGTACTCAGCTTTGATTAAATCCATCATTGAGTACAATTTCCCCTTTGGGATGTATCTTACCAAGCATTTCAAGCAATTGGAAAGACACCAGTGGTTTGTGGCTATAAAAAATCAGGGGCCTGAACTAGATAGGTACACTGGGGGCTTTATCCCTTAACGTATTGTCTTATAGACTCCTTAGGGAAGACCTGTGTCTTGCTTATAGGCCTATAAAGAATCCAGAAGTCCAAAAGCATGTATACCTTCTCTGAATGTAACATTGTAACTAGTGGGATGCCACAGGGTTGAGTTCTGGCTCCTCTCCTATTTGACATTTAGTTTGCTGACATCCAAGCCAATATCCCAGATGTATGTTTGACCAAGTTTGCTGATAACTGCATATTGGGCACTGTAATCTGCTCATCCACTGATACAAAACAGTTATAGGAAGGGTTGGAATGTGCACATACTTGATTAATTAAAAATGGTCATAGGATCATAGGATGTTACTAGGCTATTGGCCCTGAGGCCCTTACAAGCCTAGTCAAGAGGTTAGCCTATGTTTAGACAAGTCAGCATCTGATGGCCTTGTCCAGCAGGGACACAGGTGGAATCCCAGGGGTCTATTTTCTGTTTTCCATCCAGTTATCTAGGTTACACTTAAAAAGGGGTAAAGAGGTACTCTGCTTGATGTGGAGAGGGAGTCTATTCCACAGATGGGGGAGTCTCTGGAACACAAGTCCATCCTGCCAAGAAGTCCTTTTGATGTCACAGACCAGGTTGAGGCCACCTGTGTGGGTTACTCGAGTGGAGCTTGACTTGTGGGTATGCAGCAATCCCATCAAGGTGGGGTCCGAGATTGCCTTGTATGGCAGACAGAGGTCACCTCTGAGGAATCTCTATGAAACTGAGTAGAGGGATAGGGCTTTTAGCCTATCTGTGTTCTGTAGATTTTTGAGGCCCTGGATTCTCCTTGTGAGGAACCTCTGTGATCTCTCCAGCTGCTGCATGTGCTTTGCAAGGTACACGCCAAACAGGGTGTTGTACTAAATAATGGGCCTTATAAGGAAATAATACAGGGATGTTATGACCTCCGTGTCCCTGGATGGGATACCCATGGACCATGTAGAAAGCTTCCCATACAATGAAAGCAACATGGTGGTCAAAAGTCAGGTTGCTATCAACCTGGGTGCCCAAATCCCTCATGACTGATTCCATGCTTAGGATGTTGTTATTAGTGTGATAATTTGTGGGGACATCACTCTCCCCAAAGGGGAGAATGATGTATTTTTGGTATTCAGCTTGAGGCCATGCTTCTGGCACCAGTCATTTGTTTGGGTGAGACCTCTTGGAGGATGCCCACATCACCAGGGGAAATTAATGACAGCATCCAGCTTACAGTCATCTGCAAACATGGTCAGCCATAGCCCACTGGTTTTGGCCTGCACCTCAGAAAAGTATATCCCAAATAACAGAGGCCCCAAGACTGAACCCTGGGGTGTGCTGCTCATTACGGGTCTACTGCTTGACGTGGCTTCCCCTATTTTGACTAGATGGGGTCTATCAGCTACCCATCTGGTAACATACAGATTGATGCCTAGTTGAGAAATTAAAAAAGTGCAGCATTGTAGCATTTGGCAGAAAGGTTGTTCCCTCCTTATATGTTATAAATGGTAATCCTCTTCAGACAGATATGGTTGAAAGAGATCGGGGTACTTATGTGGATAATGCTCTCATATTTGATTATCACATTTCTGCTACAGTCAGGAATTTGCTCTGGCACAGTTGATTTCCAAGGAAATATGTTCAATATCCAAAGAATTTATCCAACCACCGTACTTTTCCCTTATCAGACCCATCATAAAATACAGTGTCCCACTGCTCAACTGGAAAGGCCTCAGAGATTTCTATCCAAGAAAACTGAAGCTCTTAAATCTTTCAACTACTTTGATAGATTAGAACAATCCTCCTTATGCTCAGTAATCTATGGGGTGCAATAAGGTGACCTGTGTCTCACTTTTCAAGCCATGAAAGATGCAGTCTTATTGGACCGCCTATTTCTTCACAAAACTAGTGACTCTACACTGTGGATTTAAATCTGCTCTGACAAACAAACAGGACTCACTGGAGAGACAGGGTTCTAACTCAGCATACTCTTAGCCCATGTAACAAGTTACCACTACAGGTCAAATAAAGTGCTACTTTAGCTACCTTTAAGGTTAGACTTGAGGACAGGATGGGTGGATGCTCATTACACCATGGTTATCATGGACAACCCTGCCTGATGTGGGAGGGGAGCGCTATTAACTGCTTGAAAAGGGTCTGCTTAAATGTGTACATGGCTAGGGATCTTATGGTCCTAGTGATCGGTTGTCTAGCATGTTCCTATGTTCCAGAGATCTAAATCTATTCTTGAAAATAAATAAGACTAAGAGAAGGGATAGATTTGTCACGTAGTACCCACTCCTTCTGGAACACACTCCCTCTCCAAGGTAAGCAATGTGACATCCTCTTTGCATTTTAAAAATAGATGGACAACTAGACGGGTGTTCACAATTTCATCATTAGTATGCTGAGTCTTGTCCCCCTTGTAATGAAAGGTAAGTTCTAAGAATAGATATTTGCAGGGGAGGGGGAAATGGCGTCAAGGTCTTGCAACTCCTATAATCCTATGATCTTCTCTTTTGGCTGTGATTTGCAGTTGAATGTTTCCAGTGTTTTAGTCTCACAGTTATATGACTCAGTTACAAAGGAGCTGAAGTTTCGTTAAAGAGCCATTAAAACTCTGTGAGGTCTGACACTGAATCTGTGGATAGTTAGAAAGAAAGAGCACTGTCTGTTGGTAGACAGAGATTTAAGTTTTAAGGAGCATATATGAACAGGTGAGAGACAGCTGCAAGCTGATACGATGTGTGAAGAGATACCAAATTATGAAATACAAAAGATTTAATTTTCAGTAGTTTATAAGGCCTAAGTTAGAATTTGTTGTCATTTTATAGGCATAATATCTGGAAGGTTTACAAAACAAATTAGGTAAAGTTCAAAGGAAATTTTTCTAGACTAAAGAATTAATTTGTCTGGCAGTTGACACAGAGGATTAAGGCTATCAGCTGTTAAGAAGCTCCTTCCTCTGGTACAAGGTTTGATTCCCCTCAGCCTTCATTGGCCTACTGCTTGACCTTGAGCAGGTCACCTAACCAGATAGTGCTTTGGGGTGATTGGGAATTTCAGTTACGTTCATTAATGGTCTCCTGGATTGTATGGCTAGTAACTAACTATGAACCTATGAAACATAGAATCCAGAGTAGGAAAGATGACAGAGGCCTCACAGCAGTACTGAGAGCTGAGAGGAGATCTCATCTAGGTATATGAAGCAACAAAGGGTAAGTGTGTTTGATTATGGCCTAGATTAAGGACAAGACAGAACACAAGAACTATAAAGTTACTGAGGGTAATCAGCATGAATAACACAATAGCCGGTATTCTGAGAGAATTGTAGGCATATCTTTTAACCCCTTAGTACAAGGAACATAGGCAAAGCCTAAAATAATGTTGGGACAAAGGTCCAAAAATAGGGGCACATTTAAATATTGTTCTTATAAACTTAGAAAGCTGCTAGAATTACATATTTTGTGATAGTATACATTTTCTGAAGGATGTGAAGTCTGAAACACAAATGTATTTACTTAATGACTTCAATCCTCAGTGATTTGTCAGAAAATTACAAATTTTATGAAGAACAGACTGAAAATATGAGACAAAAATCTGAAAATTCTGCAAAAGGTTGGACATTTGAGAGGTATGTATACCAGAATGACCTTCTTGTAGACACAAGACATCATAACAGTATTCAAACTATTAAAGAATGTCTAATCATTTCAAAAAAATACTATCAGGTATAGGCAGGCACCATGTGCAGCAACCTGAGCCTGTATCATTGTATTGTACTACAGAGTAAGACTCTAGGTTTAATTTCTCCAATTGTTTTGGGTTTCTAATTCCGTGATGGGAAAGGACCCCATTCCTAAGTCAGGGTCCGATTGGAGTTCATGAAATCAGTATTGTTTCAGTCTTTGATGTCAACCAAGAGTGCTGTTCGCATCCCCACAGTGTGCACAAAACTAACTTTTTCTGCAGGTCATATGGGGTTGCATGTATCGGTAGTATATTTAAGTTGTTTGTCTTTTCGGCTTTTCCCGGTTAGGGGTCGCCACAGCGGAATTCCTGTCCACTAATGATTGGCAGTAGATTTTTATGGTGCCGAGTTGCCAGCTCGACGTCCAGCCTTCAGCGAAGGCACGCCCATTTATCGGTAGTATATTTAAGTACAGATGTAAATTCTTTTTTATTATTATTAGCCCTGACACCCCTGCTACTACTGCCTGAATATCTTTATTCAATATTGCTCTTATTTCTGCATGCAAGTCCTGGTATTTTATGACTCATACGTAATACAGTGTAGTCACTGGATGCAGCAATTTCAATGATCAATGCTACTTTTGTCTTCTTTTCATGGACCACTAAATCTGGTTTTCTGGCATCTGTCTTTTGAACTGTTGGTAATGAGTGATCTCATGTGACGTAAACTTCATCAATCTCTATAATGCTTTGTGGTTCAATAAACTTCACCAATCTCTATAATGCTTTGTGGTTCAATAAACATCACCAATCTCTATAATGCTTTGTGGTTCAATAAACATCACTAATCTCTATAATGCTTTGTGGTTCAATAAACTTCACCAATCTCTATAATGCTTTGTGGTTCAATAAACATCACTAATCTCTATAATGCTTTGTGGTTCAATAAACTTCACCAATCTCTATAATGCTTTGTGGTTCAATAAACATCACCAATCTCTATATTGCTTTGTGGTTCAATAAACATCACCAATCTCTATAATGCTTTGTGGTTCAATAAACATCACCAATCTCTATATTGCTTTGTGGTTCAATAAACATCACCAATCTATATAATGCTTTGTGGTTCAATAAACTTCACCAATCTCTATAATGCTTTGTGGTTCAATAAACTTCACCAATCTCTATAATGCTTTGTGGTTTAATAAACATCACCAATCTCTATATTGCTTTGTGGTTCAATAAACATCACCAATCTCTATATTGCTTTGTGGTTCAATAAACTTCACCAATCTCTATAATGTTTTGTGGCTCATGTTTCCAATGCTTCTCAGCTACTTCAGTATTGTAGTGTTTGCACAATCCCCATTGCAACAGTCTTGCCACAGTATTATGCCTTTCAGTATACAGACCCTCTTCCTCGAGTGTACCACACTCAGTATTGAGATGTGCAACTGTTTACAGTCCTGTTTTACAGAACCTACATGTGTATGCTTCTCCCATGTTTTCAACAGACAATGTAAACTGATGTGTATGTTGCCCACTATCTGGGACAGCCATTATTAAGTTTCATCTTTTGGTTTCAGTTCACTTCTTCTTAGCCATTCCTGTGTCAAATCTTGGTCAATGTGGGGTTGTTCCAAAAGAACTCAATACCTTGCACTATATTTTCTTTCCTTCTCATCTGATCCTTGTCTTTATAGTCTTTCTTTCATTTTTTGGTGCTGACAGTTGCTGTCTGACTTTTGCCTACTTTGGTTTGATTTCCACTCCCAGTACCTTCTGAAATGCTTCTGCTGAACTAAGCAAAGATGTCATCTTCATCTTCTTCTCTTCATACTTTAGAACTTTCACTATGTTGGGATGAGATGAGGTCAGCAAATATGTATTGCAGATCTATACATGTAATCAATTTCAAGGAGGCCCATCCCTCCTTCAGAATGAGAGATGCAGAATATTGGTATGCACTCATTTTTATATATTATTTGATAAGCACAAAGCATTTTTCTTTTTTTTTTGTCTAACTGGTTCAGTGCTTCTTGCAGTCAGTCAGTCACACCAGAGCTATTAGTTAGAACAGGAAGTACAAAATGATTTATAGCTTGGACTTTATTTTTGGATGTCAAAGCAGTTTTCAGTCTGTTTAATTCCAAAACCCCCCCCCAAAAAAAACAATCGTATGCTATTTACTCAACGACACCCTAACCAGAAGCATGCATTTCACATTACCTCAAGTAATAACATAAAAATACAAAGCACAAGCCAACTAAACTACTTGAAGTCATAACATATGACAACCTTAAATTTGATCACCACATACTTCATTACATCAAGAAAACTCAACAAAAACTCATCTCTCTCTACAGGGCCAAACACTACCTGACAGATCAAGCAAGGATTACCTTAGCAGCAACACACCTCCTTCCTTTTCTACAATATGGTTCTCCTGTTCTGACAAATATCAACACTACGTATAAAGCTAAACTAGCCTTCTGCTACTAAAAAATAGCTAAATGTGGAACCAACCAACCTTATAAAAGACACCACTGCCTTGCATTAAGATAATTAAACTGGCTTGAACTTCCAGACCAGCTGACACACTCACAACTGCTCATTGCTCATGGCCTATTGTACTCTGCAGACAAATGTCCAGCATTACAAAATACTCTACTGTACTATTCACCCACCAGAGACCTTCGCTCTAGCAATAAACTGTTACTACGGGTAACGTACCAGTAATACATTCAACACTGCAGGAGACTCTCTCTACTCTCATTATATGTCAAAACTCTGGAATAAAATCCTCACACATTTAGAACTGATAGAAAACTTAAATAGTTTCAAAACTTTGCTTAAACAGCACCTCTGCCAAATATGACTCTCTTCTTACTGCTCACCTGGCTAATTATACTCAGATTACTTTTCATCCTGTTCTCACACCCCACCACTAACCATAATTCCTCCTCTGTCCGTTTATTCCTCTGGTCATTTCCATAATTTCTCCATTCATATCTCTTCTATCACTTTACATTTACTTGTCTGTCTGTAAATTATTAGTTAAATTATTAGTAAACTCAAAAACACCCCAGTTTGATATTTTCCTTGCAGCCATCATGCTATAAATACATTAATTGCTATTGTATATTATTTGTCTATTATACACTGACTGGCCATTAATATTCTAAAACGAGCACGCTGATTGGTCAGTCCAATCAGTGTGCCCATTGTAAATCCGAACATATACCAACGGAAAAAGATCCAGTTGCCCAGACTTTTTTCCATTGGTATAGACTGTAACGTTTAACTTTTTTTTACAAAAATAAATTAAAAAAATTTGAAATCCAGATTCCAGACATAGCAGAAAGACAGGACGGAGAAAATACTAGGAAAATCAGGTACATTATTCAAAAGAAAGGACACGTACCTCATTTTCCTTGTATTTCCTGCATTCTTTTATTTATTTTATATATTTATTTATCATTTGTTTATCAGGAAAGTCCGAAACACTACAGATTCATGTCTTTGTAACGTGGGAGGAAACCAGAGTGCCCAGAGGAAACCCACATAAATGCAGGAAGGACATGCAGACTCCACATAGAAGGCACCCCAGCTGAGAATCGCCCTTGCGATTAAACCACACCAACCATGGGTAAATCTTAATATACCACACCAACATCGTCGGTTATGGTGTAATTAATAACTATCCAATTTATGTTAATTTCTCTCTTGTTTTTTGTATTACAATGTTACAGTCATGTAAGAAATATTTAAAAATCATGTAAATGAGATCATGCAGATGTTTTTACCATGCGATTACAAATGTGCATTGCGTGTATCTTAAAAGGGGAGCTTTTCTCCCCAGACCTCTGTTGAATATGGGTTTTACCCAGTCAGACTTTTCCCGGTCATTAAAAACAAATAAATATTAGTTTTATCTTCTGAAGTGTTCCTTACTGAACTTTACTCTCAGCTGTTCATGTTTTATCGTTGACCTTTCCTCTGTGTATACTCTCAGCTGTTCATGTTTTATCGTTGACCCTTCCTCTGTGTATACTCTCAGCTGTTCATGTTTTATCGTTGACCCTTCCTCTGTGTATACTCTCAGCTGTTCATGTTTTATCGTTGACCCTTCCTCTGTGTATACTCTCAGCTGTTCATGTTTTATCGTTGACCCTTCCTCTGTGTATACTCTCAGCTGTTCATGTTTTATCGTTGACCCTTCCTCTGTGTATACTCTCAGCTGTTCATGTTTTATCATAGACCCTTCCTCTGTGTATACTCTCAGCTGTTCATGTTTTATCGTTGACCCTTCCTCTGTGTATACTCTCAGCTGTTCATGTTTTATCGTTGACCCTTCCTCTGTGTATACTCTCAGCTGTTCATGTTTTATCGTAGACCCTTCCTCTGTGTATACTCTCAGCTGTTCATGTTTTATCGTTGACCCTTCCTCTGTGTATACTCTCAGCTGTTCATGTTTTATCGCTGGCCCTTCCTCTGTGTATACTCTCAGCTGTTCATGTTTTATCGTTGGCCCTACCTCTCCTGTCTCAGAGTGATATTTTCTCGGCACTGTAGTTTTCCTTTTTTATATATTGCTTTATTGCTTTTGCATATTTATCAAAACCAAATATTATTCTTATATCATCTGAGAAACTTTTAATCATTTATAGTTGTGTTTTCAGATCCTTTTCTGATGAACTATACACTTTTAAGTCATCTATAAAAAGTATATGAGATGCTTTTAGACAAGGTTGGTTAAACTATAAATATAACCTAACCTATTAAGTAAACAGTTAATGGGTTAAGAGCAAGACAAAACATCAGTGGTGACAAAGAAACACTCTTGAATCTCTCCCTTTTGATTTTTTATCCCTGGGAATATAATTTCCCCTTTTTTGTGGCTTATCTGCAAAGTGATTTGCCACTGTTTAATAGTCAGTGTGATGCAACTGATTAGTGTAGGGTGTATCTTGTATATCTGTAAGCATTCCATTATCCATGAATGTGGGATGTTGTCAGATGATTTATTTGTAATCTATAGATTCACAGGTTCATAGGTAGGTACTAGGCTATAGGCCCTAGGGCCTATATAAGCCAAGCCAAAAAGGTACCCTGGCTTTCGCCACCCATGAAAATTATTTTCCTGTGCCACTGTCGAGCAGAGCCACAGAGGTGATCCCCCAGGTGAATTTCCTATTTCCCATCCAATCATCAAGATTTTTCTTGAAGAGTGCTAATGAGGAGCTTTGTTTGATATAGATAGGTAGTTTGTTCCAGAGTATGGGAAGTCTCTGGGACAACAATCTATCCCTCCGGCATGTTCTGTTTATTGTGGTGACAAGGTTTAGGTTCCTAGAACGTGTAGCTCAGAGGGATTGGGATTTCTTTAAGTGGAGCATGTCCAACAACTCTGGGTTTGACATAGCTTTGTATTTTAGGCAGAGATCACCTCTGAGTAGACGATATGCGACAGAGTAAAGCTGGAGATTTTTGAGACGGGCTGCATAGGGCATCTGTTTGAGGCTGGTAATCCTCTTTGTGAGGTATTTTTGCAGCCTTTCCAGTTGTTGTAGATGTCTTGTGAGGTACATACCAAAAGGGGCGTTGTACTCTATAATGGGTCTAATGAGTGATGAGTAGAGGGGAACAATGACCTCTTTTTTCCTGGATGAGAAACCTTTTGTGATGAGGTGTGCCACGTAGAAGGATTTCCTGACTACTGTGGCAATGTGATTATCAAAGGAGAGACTACTGCCCACCTGTGGCCCAAGGTCTCTTATCACACATTCAGTGTTAAGTTTACTACCACCTATGTGGTAGTTCATGGGTACAGAGTTTTTACCAAAGGGGATGACAATGCACTTTTTGGCATTGAGCTTGAGGCCATGGGTTTGACACCAGGCATCTGTCTCAGTGAGGCCCTTTTCTAAGATGTCCACATCGTTAGGACTTTCGATTATGGCTCCTAGTTTGGAGTCATCTGCGAACTTCATTAGTCAAAGACCTTCTGTCTTGGCCTGTACTTCAGAGAAGTAGATACCAAACAGGAGAGGACCCAGGACTGAACCCTGTGGTACTCCACTTGTCACTGGTCTGAAGTCGGATTTGGAGTCTGCTACTTTCACAGTGTGGGTTCTGTCAGTGAGCCAGTTGGCAACTGATCTTGTGACATAGGGATTTATACCTAGTTTAGTGATTTCATCTATAATTCCAGAGTGGGGGATGGTGTCAAAAGCCTTGGCGAGATCTAGATAGTTTGTGTGAACCATTTTACCCTCATCTACGGCTTTGGTGACTGCTTCAAAGAAGTCTATAAGGTTTAGGAGGCATGATCTGCCTTTTACAAACCCAAACTGGATGGGGTCCAGAGTTTGGAGATTACCAATGTCTTTGTTTATAAGTTACATAATGATACATTCCATGGCCTTGCAGACCAGGCTCGTCAGGCTAATGGGGTTGTAGTTCCCGGGGTCCATGGTGGATCCCCTTTGTGGAGTGGGATAACCATTGCTGTGTGCCATTTAGTGGGCACAAAGCCTGAGATGAGACTGTGATTGAACATTGTACTTAGTTGAGGTGCCAGTTTGTTCTGTAGTTCATGTAGAACACAGTCTGGGATGTTGTCAGGTCCCATGGATGCTGTGTTCTTGGCTTTGGAAAGTGTATTTTTTACCTATGCAGCCATGATTACAGGAACTTTGCATTCTTCCAGTATAGAGATGGGCCCTTTAGGGGGTGAGAGGGGGGTAAATTTAGCACTGAACCTATCTGCCAGGATGCTGACAATATCATTTGGTTCTGTATATTTAGTGCCATTGTGCTGTAACTCAGAGCAGATCTGAGTGTTGCCATTGAGATTCTTGACATAGCTATAGAATGCTTTGTGGTTGTCTTTAGAAAAAGTGGTGATTTTGTTTTCATAACTAGCTTTGGAGGATTTTATAAGGGATCGCAGCTTCTTACTGAGGCTGACCAGGGAGTTCCTCCAATCATGGGATTTTACTCTTTTTTGCAGCAGTTTCTTTCTTCTGTTGTAGAGTTTGTTTATGGCAGGAGACCACCAGATTGGCTTCCTTTTTTTGGAGGATAGCATCTTGGTTCTGTTAGGCATAGCATGATCCATGCACTTGTGTAAGTGCTTATAAAGTGCATTTGTGTAGGATTCAACAGTCGTACCTCTATTGTCCGTCTGCATGGGTGTCATGAAGATTGCCACTTCTGTTTTAAGAAGCGTGAAGTTGGCTTTGGAGAAATTATTTACAGTGGTTTCCCTAATAGGAGGTGGGGTTGGGATGTGGATGTCTAGGGTGATTAGCTTGTGGTCATATCTGACCAAGGAATTGACTTCTGGTGTGGAACACCGGTCCCCCATGTTGGTAATTTCCAGGTCTAGGATATTTATGCCCTGGTGGGGGTGTGGATAAGTTGACCCAAGGTGTTGGAATTTATGAATTCCAGAAAGCGTTGAGCAAAATAGTTGCTACATGAGTAGTTTTCCCCAGTTAATGGTGGGGTATTTGAAATCACCCATTATTAGGGTGTTAGGTTGTACCCTAATATTTTCCAGTGCATCAAGAAATGAGGAGTAGGAATCCTGGGGCATGGTGGGGGATCTGTAGCAAGCTACAATTTGGATTCCGGCCTTGCCCAGAGTTAGTTGCACTTGGGTAATCTCGGATGCATTATGCTGAACAACTAGCCTGGAGGTGTGGATATTCTTAATGAATATAGACACACCTCTGCCTTTAGTGTTTTGGTCCAGGATAGATGGCTGAAAGGTGTGGTATGAATTATAGCCTGGTAATGCAGGGGTGCTCTCTGGAGCCCTGAACCAGGTCTCTGTCACTGCACAGATGTCGATGTTCTCCATTTTAAGGAGTGTCTCGAGTGAGTGCATTTTGAGGTGTAGACTTCTAGCATTGAGTAGCATTACTCTCAGATTTTGCTTGCTTGTACCTGTTACGATGGTGAATTTGTCATTTGAACCTTGCCTAAAAAGGCACTATAGGAGTGGCAAGAGCCTTAGACAGTATCTGGAATCCCAAGGGCGACAGGTGCAGGCCATCTCTGGCAAAGCATCGTGTTCTGTTGATCATGTCATCCCAGGCAGACAGATACTGGATCCCCTTAGCCTCACACCAGAAGCTTAGCCAATTGTTGAAGTCAATCATTTTGTCCTTGTACTGTGGTATCATTCTGGATGATGGGAGGATGCTACTCAGGACTAGGGTCATACCTGCCTGGGCTACAAGATTGGAGAGCTCCTCCATGTCTCTTTTCATGTAGTCTAGGGAGGTACATCTCAGGTCATTCACACCAACATGGACAATGACAGAGTCACATTTGTACTTGTTGTGGAGTGACCTGAGTGTGTGTGTTATGTGGCGGATCCTGGCACCCGACAGGCAGCTGACAGTAACTTTCTCCTTGCTTAGCCTGGTGAGTAGAACATCAGTGTGCCTGACTATAGAGTCACCTATGACTGGAGTGTTGGGTACGTTGTTATGCCTTATGGGCTGTGGTTGGGTGTTACACTGAGTTTGTGGGCTATGTATCATTTGGGTTGTGTTGGGGGGGTCGAGGTTGCTTGCATTTCTGCTTTGGAGGTCTTGTTTGCTTGGTCAGATTTTTATTGAGAGCCTCCGTGAATGTAGGTGTGTGTTTTGTGTTTCTATGTGTGTGTTTTGCTGGTGTAGGTTTTGAGGGACTATGTGATGAGTGTGGTGTGGTGCAAGTGTTTACCTTCTCCTCTTGACTGTCTAGTCCAGTCTTGGGTGAAGAGAGCTTTGCTTCCAGTTTGGCTATATAAGTGCATCTCTCACAGGTTGTAGTGTTGGGTGGTAGGAGGAGAGGGTTGTCTGTGTACATTAGGCAATTGCTGCATTGCCCCAAGATGCCCAGGTTCATCAGGTAAACAGGAGAAAACACCAGGAGCTGACCCATAGACATGCCTGGATAGGTGCTTATTTATTAAGTACTAAAAACAGTTTTACTCTAGACAAGTGAGGAAAATTGAGTGCTGTAGTAATTTGTATCTTATTTAGTGCTTACAATGAGTTTTAAACAAGTGCTTAGCTCAAAGAAACAGATTTTAGTGCTAAAACTAAAAAAAAAGGCTAGTTCTAAGGGAAAATTTGAAGAGCAGACTTTCTGGCACCGGGAATATTTTAACCCTAGCTAAGTGGTGACGCATAAAGTATATATATATATATATTTTTTTAATACAACAGTAGTGAATGAGGAACTGATTTAAACAAGTTAACCAATTAACCAATAAAAATCTAAAAACTGTGCCCCGTTCCAGCAGTCTTCGATCTGACAAGTTCTAACTGCACACTCCTGCCACTAGGGTGCAGGGGAACCTTCTCCAGAAAAAGATGGCCTGGATTAGTGCTCAAGTTATACAAACAAAGCTAGATTCAGCAGATCTGAATCTAGTCTTGTGCTAGAACAAACAATGCTTACCATTTTCAGAAAGAAACAGTTCAAATAAGAAGGCACAATACGCTTTTAACCAGAAACTCCCAGCTCAGAAGGACAGAATCTAGCCTCTCCTCCCACAAGAGTGCAGACCACACCTTCTTAATATAAAATAACTGGTCTGAAGCCCAAGTGCTTAAACCAACAGGCTTAGAATAACAGTTACAATTTACTCAGGCTACTAACAAGCAGTAATGAATGCAGCAGAATAAATGCAATTAAATAGTTTTAATTTAAGTTTTTATTCTTTCTTTTGCTTCCTCTGTCCATTTAGCATCTTTATGTTCCACAGGATCTTCATAGATATTTCTCCAAACTGTGTCCATTTCTTCGTTTTTTGGTAGTGCTTCTGTTCCTCTTGCCTTCTTTCTGCATTCTCTATAAAACTTTTTTAGGTCATCAATAAATTGTTTATTTTGTACTTTTCCTTTATATGTATTTGCATGTCTTCTATGTTTTTTTTCTGCCTGTGCTTGCACCTTTAGTTTATTTGCAGTAGTGTATGATAGATCCTGATCTGTTCTGATACTGTGCATTGCTTTTATCACGTCTATCTTTCTGAGAATTTTCCCTGTTCCCGCCTCTGTACCTTCTAACAGCAACACTTCTTGTCTTAATTGCATTATAGTTCTCTCTACTTAATACTTCCATGATGGCATTTGATTTATCCCCTTCATTTTCCTTACTGCCCTGTGTTTCGTGGTAAGACTTTATCTGTTTTTAATTTAGCTGCACAGTAATATATCCTATTTACTTCTGTTATATTGCATGCATTCCTATGAGCAGTTTTGATTACTGTGTTAATTTGTTTTAGCAAAATTCTAACATTTTGGGTCTTATTGACTTTCTGTAATCTATTTCTTTCATTGATCTTAATATGTCTATCTATCTATTAAATCAAGCAATTCTTCCCTCAGATAATTTCTTCTCAATTAAGGACACATTCTTTGATCTCTGTTTCCTGCAGGCATTCTATAGAAAGTTCCAGAAAATCTTTCTGTGTTATATTCTCTTCAGCATCACCCTGTGTCATCCATTGCTCTTTCCTACAGGAACTAACTGGCCTGTCACTCCAGAACACCGACTGCATCACAGTTTCCTGTTCCTTCTCTTGGTGTGCAACTCTACCTCACTTTTGTATCGGTTTCCTAGTGAAAGCTCCAAAGTATCTGCACATCACAACTGATCAGATGTTTCCCACTCCAGAGCTTTCTCCTTAATTTGGGGATCCATCCTGCTGTGAAGTTGTCAGAGTTAGATTTTCTCCACTAGATCCTTCTCTTCACAGATAGTCCATAACTTCAGTTTCTATTTCTTTCCCTCTCTATTACAAATCCTCTTTTCTACTTCCCTTCTTTGTTTTATTATTTTTTTGTATTATAAAATTTTCCATATCTGGGTGGCTTTGCCTGTACTTCTTTTCAAGTATCTTTGGTGCTGCTTTTTATATTGATTAGTTTTGCTTTCTCTGTTACATAAATATTGCACCATATCAAATCTCTTTTTTTCCCCACATCCATATTTCTTCTTCAAATGTCTCCCGCTCCTCCTGTTTGTCCTTACTTGGGGGACTCATTGTTCCATCATGATATGACATAACCTGTGTCAGACTTTCTACACTAAATCCTTCACTTTGCTGGTATTCCTTAACTTCAGCTTCTATTTAACTTCGACTTTATTAATCCCTCTATGATCCCCCTTCATGAGCTTATTTTTTTTCTATTATGACATTTTCCATGTTTGGGTGCCTTTGCCTGTATTTCTCTTTGAATATCCTTGGAGCTGCTATTTTGTATATTTGGCTTTTCTGGCTCAGTATAGATGACTCAGTTAAGAATGAGCTCTTCACAAAATTGGGCATTGCCTTTGAGGTTGCAGACATAGCTAAAAATGTCTTGTGGTTGTCCTTGGCCTGGGAGGCCAAATGTATCTCAAATTTGGCTTAGATAGACTTTATTTCCCTCTGAGTTGTTTGTTTAGTTTGATGAGAGTACTTTTATCTGTTTGGGTGCTCCTAATATTTGCCATGATTTTCTTCCTTCTGTTATATACCCTATTGACGTTGTGAGCCCACCGAGGGGGCTTGTTTGTTGAATTAGTTCTGTACTTCTTCCTGATGGTAACATCTGCATCTATGCAGCTATTAACATACTTGTGTAGGGTTGTTGTGAACAGGTCTGCATAGGCAGCAGTGTTCTCAGGGTTTGCGGGGGCTTGAAATTTTGCTAGGTTATCACTTAATAGTAGGACGTTAGCCTTAGAGTAGTTACTGAATATTCCAGGGTTAGCTGGGGTTCCAAGTTCTATTTTTATTTCAAAGTAGATCATTTTGTGGTCTGCCCTCACCAGAGAAGACATTACACCAGGGAGCATGTAGCACTCTCCCATTTTAGTGAGGACAAGATCCACTACGGTTGCACCCTTGGCTGGTGTACTGAAAATCAGGTCCAGGGAGTTTGTGTTTACAAAATCTAGGAATTTCTGTGCCTTTGGTACAGTATATTATTCCCAGTTAATAGATGGGTAATTAAAGTTACCCATGGATATGATATAGGGTTGGATGGTGAATGTTCCCAATAAGTCTGAATACATGGTATGGGTTTCCTGGGTCATACAGGGGGACCTATAGCTTGCAAGGAAGTGGTACTGGATTTTGCCTAAGGTGATTTGAAAATGGAGAAGTTCAAGTGCATTGTCCTGTTTGACCAACCTTGAAGTATATTTATTTTTGCTGTAAACTGAGACACCACCACCTTTAGTCCCTGCCTGTGTAGTATATGGTCTAAATGTGTGGAAGGCATTATAACCTTGCACTGTTGGTGCACTTTCCATGGCTGTAAATTATATCTTAGTGACCACACAGACGTCAGCATTCTCTAGGGTGAAGAGAGCTTCTAGGGAGTGGATTTTTTTGTTTAGACTCCTAGCATTGAGCAGTAACACCTTTAAATTTTCTTAGTTTTGATTTGCTATGTCAGAAGTACTTTCAGTTTTGGATTACCTAAAAAAGGCACTATGGAGGACAATGTTTTAGCTAATATTCAGAAGCCAAGAGGGAGAGGTGCAGACCACCCCTGACAAAACAGCATGATCTGTTGACCATCTCCTTTCATGCTGAAAAATAGTTACACCCTTAGAAATTCACCAGAAAATAAGCCAGTTATTAAATTCTGTCATCTTTTGTTCATATTGTGGCATCATCCTTTGAAAAGGTAAAATGCTGCTCAATGCTAGGCTCATACCAGCCTGGGACACATATCGACAGAGCTTCATAATGTCTTTCTTCATATAGTCTAGGGAGGTATGTCTCAGGTCATTTACTCCCACACTGAGTCATAATGTGGTGGATCCTAGCACCTGATAAGCAACTGACCATAACTTTCTCCTTATTCAGCTTGGTGAGAGGGACATCAGTGTGTCTCACAATGGAGTCTACAATGACCACAATATTGAATTGTGTGGTGACTTGCCTTATGGGCTTAGAAGTGGAGACTTCATGAAATGTGCTTATATGTGTTGATGTGGGTGTTGTTTTGAAAAGAGTACATTTGGGACTGCTGAGGGTATTTGTTAGATGCACTTTGTCTGTGAGGTCTTTGTGATTTATGAAGGTTATATTTCAGTGCCTCAGCATATATCTGGTTTGAATTGTGTGTGATGGATGCAGCGTGTGTACCCCTTACAACCTTAATGACATTAGGAGTGCTTTTATGTGAGAGTGTTGCCTTCAGTGACATTGTTTTTAATGTTTCTATCTTGATAATGATTCTTAATTATCTGGTGAGAGTGTTGCCTCCAGTGGCATTGTTTTTAATGTTTCTAAACATCTGATTATTTATTATTGTAATTATATATATTATTATATTATATATATTATTGTAATTATATATATTACTATATTATATATATTATTGTAATTATATATATATTATTATATTATATATATTAATGTAATTATGTATATTATTATATTATATATATTGTTGTAATTATATATATTATTATATTATATATATATTATATATTATTGTAATTATAAACACACATGAAACCAAAAAACTGTATATCAACAATACCCCTCAGTAGCAGCAAGCATGTACAGCAGTTCAAGCAATTCGAATTCTTCTATTTCAGCAAATCCACAAATAGAGAAACAGTAGTTTAGAAGCTTTTATTCCAGACACAGAGAACAAACGTAAGCGCTTTCACGGATTCAACCGCTTCATCAGACGTAACAGTTTAAAAAACTGACTTGCTAGTATTTAACTAAAATTCAAATACTTAATTAACTAATTGATGAATCCGTTTAAAGTGCCAATGCATAATACAATTCATATATCTAAACATTCATATTTCTATTTAAAACACATACACATTACAATAAAACTATAGATATATAAAAATTTAAAAAATATATATATACATCTATGCACATAGTATTATCTCAATTGTCTAGCTCTTAATATAGGCTTAATAGATATCATATCATTCAGGCCATAGCCCCTATGTGCACCTAGCCTGAATATCCATTCTAACTCTGTGCATTCTGCATTATATTCGGTGACTGGCCTAATGGCTCTATATTACTTTATCAAAAGCTGATAAGAGCGAATGCTCTTTGATAGACCCATAAATATCGAATGCACTAAATACTAAAGTGAGGGGCTTCACCCTCCACACCTCCCTACTTAAATATACCAACTTCAAGATTGCACCACAATGAAGGAAATGGCAAACTCCCGAAAACATCCACTGATTTTTTCCCTGGGAAAAAAATCACTGTTCCATGTCTTCGTTATTTAGTGCATTTGATGTTTATGGGTCGATCAAAGACCGTTCACTGTTATCAGCTTTCAATAAAGTAATATAGACCTGGTAAACAAAACATGAACAAACTAGTAACTGAAAAAATGTAGAGACCGAACTGCAAGTAAGAACAGTCACTGCGAGTAAGAACAGTGTATTTAATGAAGCATGTTTCATTTTCTGATACAGAAACTTCTTCAGATATCTCTAGAAGTTTTTGTATCACAAAACAAAAAGCGCTTAATTAAATTCACTGTTCTTACTCGCAGTTCAGTCTCTATGTTTCTTTCAGTAATATAAACTAGGCCTAATGAGGGCTGAGTAAAGGGGAACAATGACATCCCCAAATCTAGACAAAATCCCAGTGTTTATAACCAGTCGAACATAGAAGGACTTTCTTACAACAATGGACACATGTTGGGCAAAGTTAGGTCACTGTCCTGATATGTTCCCAAATCCCAAACAGCTGGATCACCTCTTAGGGGTGCAGTTTCAATGTGGTAGTTTACTTGGGTGGATGACTTACAGTTTCCTATATGTCTATGGATATGTCTTGGAATGTGGTTTATTTATTAAAGCCTTGATGTCATTTAATATATTTGCACTTTCCTGGTTATGGCATCTTTATTCCATTGATGATTATTGTTGAATGAAAGGTTTCAATGAACTTGAATGAACTGAAGCAGGTGGACATAAAGCAAGAAACGTGGATCTGTAGGTTTCCTGCTGAGGAGGAAATTAAAAGCTATTGAGAGCAAACAGTCTACCCATACAATGTGCAATGCCTGAAAGATTAACCTTGTCCTGGTACACAAGGGCAGGTCTTTAAATTGTGAAACTGATGCTATGATACAAGGAATGAAATGACATTCAGGGGAAAGAAGTAACATGACAATACAACCAACTGATCTTATGCTGAGAACTTATATTGGGCAAGATACACAATTGCTGAAGTTTCTAATGTAATACCCCTCAGTTTGCCTCAGCTCCAAGGCCACCCATCTTATAATGCTAACGTCATGTGCCACCCTCCCTACTAAATAATTGTTGGTCTCCCTGACTAATCTTTCCTTCTTATCCTTTCCACAACTTCTGCACAGTCTTAAATTTTCTACACTGTCTTATCTCGTGACTATTTCAGAGGGTGCCTCATTATAATGTTGTGACCCGCACCACTTCAATCCCCAGGAGCACTTACCCTTCCTGACTACGCATCCAGTAACACATTTATTACAGCTTTTCACAGTTCTTTTGCAGTATTTCATATATCATGCAGTAAACCTGTAGTCTCAGATATTTACCCCCACATACCTGCTGAAAGTAGTAACCCAAAAGGGTCTTCATCACTTTCTTTCCTGCAAGCAAATACAAATGTATGATTTCACTGCAGTGATCCCACTGTCGATGCATTAATTAGGTCTTGCTTCTTTCTGAATGATAACCATTTCCCCACAGGCTTTACCTGTTTTGAGAATATAACCACTATAGGACTTGTCTGACTATGCTGGACTCCTGATAAATTCCCAAGATCAGCAAGTACTCTTTAATTAGCTCACCAGATCAGACATTTCCTGAGCTACACTTTCTCTCTCCATTCACACTGGGCATTATGTTTACCATATTGTGAAAAGGCAAATGACCCAATATGGCTGTGCACTTACACAATCCTTTACTTGGAACTGTATCTTGTATTTTTTATATTCATAGATAAACGCTTTCTGATTCTTTAATTTTATATGATGTCCATAATAGATAAGCCATTTGCACAGTAACCTCATTAGGTTGTTTTCTTTAAACCCAGTGTCTCACATTTTTACAGAGTTATTACCTTATACTTTCCTTCAGTATCTAGTATAAACGTTACCCTTTGATTATTAATTCTAATACTTGCTTTCATTATCTAGTATAAATGTTACCCTTTGATTATTAATCTTAATACTTTCCTTCAGTATCTACTATAAACGTTACCCTTTGATTATTAATTCTAATACTTGCCTTCAGTATCTAGTATAAACGTTACCCTTTGATTATTAATCCTAATACTTTCCTTCAGTATCTAGTATAAATGTTACCCTTTGATTATTAATTCTAATACTTGCCTTCAGTATCTAGTATAAATGTTACCCTTTGATTATTAATTCTAATACTTTCCTTCACTATCTAGTATAAACGTTACCCTTTGATTATTAATTCTAATACTTGCCTTCAGCATCTAGTATAAACGTTACCCTTTGATTATTAATTCTAATACTTTCCTTCAGTATCTAGTATAAACGTTACCCTTTGATTATTAATTCTAATACTTTCCTTCAGTATCTAGTATAAATGTTACCCTTTGATTATTAATTCTAATACTTGCCTTCAGTATCTAGTATAAATGTTACCCTTTGATTATTAATTCTAATACTTGCCTTCAGTATCTAGTATAAACGTTACCCTTTGATTATTAATCCTAATACTTTCCTTCAGTATCTAGTATAAATGTTACCCTTTGATTATTAATTCTAATACTTTCCTTCAGTATCTAGTATAAACATTACCCTTTGATTATTAATTCTAATACTTGCCTTCAGTATCTAGTATAAACGTTACCCTTTGATTATTAATTCTAATACTTTCCTTCAGTATCTAGTATAAACGTTACCCTTTGATTATTAATTCTAATACTTGCTTTCAGTATCTAGTATAAACGTTACCCTTTGATTATTAATCCTAATACTTTCCTTCAGTATCTAGTATAAATGTTACCCTTTGATTATTAACTCTAATACTTGCCTTCAGTATCTAGTATAAATGTTACCCTTTGATTATTAATTCTAATACTTTCCTTCAGTATCTAGTATAAACGTTACTCTTTGATTATTAATTCTAATACTTGCCTTCAGCATCTAGTATAAACGCGTTACCCTTTGATTATTAATTCTAATACTTTCCTTTAGTATCTAGTATAAACGTTACCCTTTGATTATTAATTCTAATACTTTCCTTCAGTATCTAGTATAAATGTTACCCTTTGCAACACATAGACCTCACAGTCAGAGTGTCAAACAGTCACAGCCCTTAAGGCCAAACACAATGCCAGACACACTAGTCATTGGTGACTCCATAGTCAGACACACTGACGTCCCGCTCACCAGACTGAGTAAGGAGAAGGTCACAGTAAGCTGCCTGTCGGGCGCTAGAATCCGCCACATAACGCAAGCACTCAGGTCTCTCAACAGCAGGTACAAATATGATTCAGTCATTGTCCACGCTGGTGTAAGCGACCTGAGACGCACCTCCTTGGACTACATGAAAAGAGACATTGAGGAGCTCTCTGATTATGTAGCCCAGACAGGTATGACCCTGACCTTGAGCAGTATCCTACCTTCACCAAGAATGATGCCACAATACAGAGATAAGATGATCAGCTTTAACAATTGGCTTAAACACTGGTGTCATTCAAAGGGGATCCAGTGTCTGTCTGCCTGGGATGACATGCTGGACAAGCCACGCTGCTTCAAGGGACGGCTTGCACCTGTCACCCTGGGATTCCGGATATTGGCAAAGGCTCTTGCCACCCCATAGTGCCTTTTTAGGCAAGGCTCAAATTCTAAACCTACCACCCTAGAACACAAAAAGGAAAAAACTAAGGGTAATGCTGCTCAATGCCAGAAGTCTAAATCTCAAAATGCACGCACTCGAGGCCCTTCTCAGTATGGAGAACATCGATGTCTGTGCTGTGACAGAAACCTGGTTCAAGGCTCCTGAGAGCACCCCGGCGCTATCAGGTTTTACCTCATATCATGCGTTCCGGCCCCAAAATCTGGACAATACCAAGAAAGGAGGGGGTATCCATATTGATCAAGGACACCCACACCTCAAGACTGGTGGCAACGACGATGCATCGGAGACCATCCAGGTGCAATTAACCATAGGCAAGACTGCTCTGCAAATTGTAGCATGTTACAGGCCACCCTCACAAACTCAGGAACCTCACATGGCCTTCCTGAAAACACTAGAGGGATAAATGTATCACCAAACACCATCATACTAGGTGACTTCAATTACCCTAATATAGACTGGGAACACTACTCAAGCCCAAACACCCTAGCCCAAAAGTTCCTGGAATTCATAAACTCAAATGCCATGGAACAACTAGTCAACATCCCCACAAGAGGAGATAACATACTTGATCTCATCATCACGAACATGGGAGCACAATGTTCAACACCGGAGGTGTACCCCTCACTGGTGAGATCAGACCACAAACTAATCTCGCTGGAGGTCCTCATCCCATCCCCACCTGAAATAAAAAGACCACAGTAAAGAACTTCTCAAAAGCCGACTTCACACTTCTAAAGACTAGTGTGGTCTCCTTTAAGGCCCCGAGCGGCGGAAAACAGTACTCAAGCCGCTGAATCACTTACAAATGCCTTCTACCAGCACCTGCAGGACTGCATGGATAAGGCAATCCCAAGCAAAACAAAGACTCTTTGTACCAAAGGCAAGCATCCAGTCTGGTGGACCCCAGCCATAAACAAACTCTACAACAAAAGGAGGAAGCTACTACAAGATAGAGCAAAATCCTTAAAAGGTAAGACACCCTTGATCACTATAAGTAAAAACTAAGAGCTCTCATAAAATCATCCAAAGCAAATTTCGAGAGAAAAATAGCTAAAGACTCAAAAGACAATCATAAGGCCTTCTTTAGCTATGTTAGAAACCTGGGAGGAAACTCCCAGATATGCTCAGAGCTAGTTCAAAATGATGTGAAGATTACTGATCCTACAGACATTGCCAACATACTGGCTGACAGGTTCAGTGCAAACTTCTCCCCCCCCAAAAGGAGAGATATCTATACCAAACGATTGCAGCCCCAAACATCTCCAGCGCCCAAGTGAGAACTGCTCTCTCCAAAGCAAAAACACAGCATCCATGGGACCTGATGGTGTCCCCGGCTGTGTGCTCCATGAACTCAATGAGGAATTAAACCCACAGCTAGGACAGCTGTTTAATCAAAGTCTTACCTCTGGATACGCACTCAGGAGTGGCGCACTGCAACTGTGGTACCACTTCACAAAGGCGGTGCCTCCACCGACCCTGGAAATTACCGCCCATTAGCTTGACAAGCCTTATCTGCAAAGCCATGGAGAGGATCATAATGGACCTCATAAATAAAGACATAGGGAATTTGCAGACTTTGGATCCAACCCAGTTTGGCTTTGTCAAAGGCAGATCATACCTTTTAAACTTGGTTGACTTTTGAAACAGTCACCAAAGCCATTGATGAGGGAAAGGCAGTCCATACAGCCTACCTCGATCTGGCTAAGGCCTTCGATACAATACCCCATTCGGGTATCATTGAAAAACTCATCAGCTTAAATGTCAACCCATACATCACAAGATGGGTTGCAAACTGGCTGAGTGACA
The DNA here is from genome assembly GCF_019279795.1 of Protopterus annectens. Taxonomy (NCBI): domain Eukaryota; kingdom Metazoa; phylum Chordata; order Ceratodontiformes; family Protopteridae; genus Protopterus; species Protopterus annectens. The sequence goes on along the minus strand of NC_056733.1, from coordinate 978,928,557 downwards.
GAACCCACAGGGTCAGAGCTGCTGGCGCCATGTCAGACTCAAAGCCTGTCACAAGTGGTGTCCCACAGGGCTCAGTCCTGGGCCCACTCTTGTTTGGCATCTACTTTTCCGAAGTACAAGCAAACACAGGAGGGTTATGGCTGACAAAGTTTGCAGATGACTGCAAACTGGGCCATAGTAGAAAACACATCTGACACAGATATCCTTCAGAAGGGTCTCACAGAAGCGGATAACTGGTGCCAGAGCCACGGCCTAAAGTTAAATGCCAAAAATGCATAGTCATACCCTTCGGGAAAAACAAGGTTACCCCTAGCTACCAAATAGGTGGCAATCCACTGAGCACAGAAGAAGTTATCAGGGACCTGGGGACCCAGGTTGATAGTAGTCTGTCATTCGACACCCATGTAGCTAAAGTAGTTAGGAAGACCTTCTACATTGCCCACCTTATCATGAAGGGATTCTCATCTAGATCAAGGAGGTCATAGTCTCCCTTTACTCATCACTCATCAGACCAATGATTGAGTACAATGCCCCATTCGAATGTATCTGACCCGACACTTGCAGCAGCTGGAGAGGCCACAAAAGTTCCTCACCAAAAGGATAAAGGGTCTCAAAAATCTGTCCTATGCTGCCCGACTGAAAGAACTCCAGCTCTATTCAGTCGCCACCGCTTGCTCAGAGGTGACCTTTGCCTAACATACAAGGCCATGTCAAACCCAGATTTGATGAATATGCTTCACCTCAAAAATCTAGATCCATCAGAGCCACAAGGGCGGAGACTTAAACCTTGACACGGCTATTAATAGGGCGTGCTGGAGGGATAGATTCATCACCCAAAGACTCCCTATGCTGTGGAACAAAATCCCGGTACATGTGAGGCAGAGCACCTCGCTGGCCTTGTTCAAGAGAAATCTTGACCAATGGATGGGAGATCGCAGATATACCCCAGGGATTACCTCAGTGTCACTGCTCGACAGAGGCACAGAAAAATAATGGGTATAGTTCCCCATACTAAAGGGGTGGCCTAAGCCACAAAACGATGGGCTAGGCTTGTAAATGCCCTCGGGCAGATAGCCTAGTATGAACCTATGAACCTATGAACCTATGATACAAGGAATGAAATGACATTCAGGGGAAAGAAGTAACATGTCAATACAACCAACTGATCTTATGCTGAGAACTTATATTGGGCAAGATACACAATTGCTGAAGTTTCTAATGTAATACCCCTCAGTTTGCCTCAGCTCCAAGGCCACCCATCTTATAATGCTAACGTCATGTGCCACCCTCCCTACTAAATAATTGTTGATCTCCCCGACTAATCTTTCCTTCTTATCCTTTCCACAACTTCTGCACAGTCTTAAATTTTCTACACTGTCTTATCTCGTGACTATTTCAGAGGGTGCCTCATTATAATGTTGTGACCCGCACCACTTCAATCCCCAGGAGCACTTACCCTTCCTGACTACGCATCCAGTAACACATTTATTACAGCTTTTCACAGTTCTTTTGCAGTATTTCATATATCATGCAGTAAACCTGTAGTCTCAGATATTTACCCCCACATACCTGCTGAAAGTAGTAACCCAAAAGGGTCTTCATCACTTTCTTTCCTGCAAGCAAATACAAATGTCTGATTTCACTGCAGTGATCCCACTGTCGATGCATTAATTAGGTCTTGCTTCTTTCTGAATGATAACCATTTCCCCACAGGCTTTACCTGTTTTGAGAATATAACCACTATAGGACTTGTCTGACTATGCTGGACTCCTGATAAATTCCCAAGATCAGCAAGTACTCTTTAATTAGCTCACCAGATCAGACATTTCCTGAGCTACACTTTCTCTCTCCATTCACACTGGGCATTATGTTTACCATATTGTGAAAAGGCAAATGACCCAATATGGCTGTGCACTTACACAATCCTTTACTTGGAACTGTATCTTGTATTTTTTATATTCATAGATAAACGCTTTCTGATTCTTTAATTTTATATGATGTCCATAATAGATAAGCCATTTGCACAGTAACCTCATTAGGTTGTTTTCTTTAAACCCAGTGTCTCACATTTTTACAGAGTTATTACCTTATACTTTCCTTCAGTATCTAGTATAAACGTTACCCTTTGATTATTAATTCTAATACTTGCTTTCAGTATCTAGTATAAATGTTACCCTTCGATTATTAATCTTAATACTTTCCTTCAGTATCTACTATAAACGTTACCCTTTGATTATTAATTCTAATACTTGCCTTCAGTATCTAGTATAAATGTTACCCTTTAATTATTAATTCTAATACTTGCCTTCAGTATCTAGTATAAACGTTACCCTTTGATTATTAATCCTAATACTTTCCTTCAGTATCTAGTATAAATGTTACCCTTTGACTATTAATTCTAATACTTGCCTTCAGTATCTAGTATAAATGTTACCCTTTGATTATTAATTCTAATACTTTCCTTCACTATCTAGTATAAACGTTACCCTTTGATTATTAATTCTAATACTTGCCTTCAGCATCTAGTATAAACGTTACCCTTTGATTATTAATTCTAATACTTTCCTTCAGTATCTAGTATAAACGTTACCCTTTGATTATTAATTCTAATACTTTCCTTCAGTATCTAGTATAAATGTTACCCTTTGATTATTAATTCTAATACTTGCCTTCAGTATCTAGTATAAATGTTACCCTTTGATTATTAATTCTAATACTTGCCTTCAGTATCTAGTATAAACGTTACCCTTTGATTATTAATCCTAATACTTTCCTTCAGTATCTAGTATAAATGTTACCCTTTGATTATTAATTCTAATACTTTCCTTCAGTATCTAGTATAAACATTACCCTTTGATTATTAATTCTAATACTTGCCTTCAGTATCTAGTATAAACGTTACCCTTTGATTATTAATTCTAATACTTTCCTTCAGTATCTAGTATAAACGTTACCCTTTGATTATTAATTCTAATACTTGCTTTCAGTATCTAGTATAAACGTTACCCTTTGATTATTAATCCTAATACTTTCCTTCAGTATCTAGTATAAATGTTACCCTTTGATTATTAATTCTAATACTTGCCTTCAGTATCTAGTATAAATGTTACCCTTTGATTATTAATTCTAATACTTTCCTTCAGTATCTAGTATAAACGTTACTCTTTGATTATTAATTCTAATACTTGCCTTCAGCATCTAGTATAAACGTTACCCTTTGATTATTAATTCTAATACTTTCCTTTAGTATCTAGTATAAACGTTACCCTTTGATTATTAATTCTAATACTTTCCTTCAGTATCTAGTATAAATGTTACCCTTTTATTATTAATTCTAATACTTGCCTTCAGTATCTAGTATAAACGTTACCCTTTGATTATTAATTCTAATACTTTCCTTCAGTATCTAGTATAAACGTTACCCTTTGATTATTAATTCTAATACTTTCCTTCAGTATCTAGTATAAATGTTACCCTTTGATTATTAATTCTAATACTTGCCTTCAGTATCTAGTATAAACGTTACCCTTTGATTATTAATTCTAATACTTTCCTTCACTATCTAGTATAAACGTTACCCTTTGATTATTAATTCTAAGTTGCCCCACTCTGATTTCCAGCACAGTTTCCTGTCATGGCTTTTGCATACTGTTATCCTGCACAGAATTCACATCAGGCAAACATGCAGAACAAATCATGCCCACGACTGAACCAAAAATATTCACTTGAAACAGAAACTGATGGAGCACATGAAAACTTGAGAGTTGAGCACTTTTGTTTCTGCACTATCTTGAGAACAAAACAACAAAACAAGGACACCAGAATGAATACCAAGTATAAAAAACATGTGGTTTCCAAATAATCATTCAGCAGTCTGGGTAAAGCAATAAAACGTGGAAGAATCATTTAACACTTGATGAGGTGATAAAACTCATCATTGGCTGCAGTTGGTGTTCAGCTACTGAATTCCTCCTCAAATGATGATTGATTGTCTCCAACAGAAATGCTGATATAATATAAATGGAGTACCACATATGACTTGTTGATGTCAGATTTGAAATCAAAATCTTCAGAGAAAATAATTTGGAAACAGATTGTAAAGGAAAGTCGAGAAGCTTAGTATCTGGTTATGGTCATAAATGAAGGCCCGGCATAAGTATGAGTTGTCCAGGACTAGATCTTCCAACCTCTTAATGTAAGAAATCTGGACAAAGCCTGACATAATGGGGGTCAAAGGTCCAAAAATAGGGACACATTTTAAATATTGCTCCTATAAAGTTATAATTTCTAGAATAACAGGGTTTGTGTTAACATGCATTTATGAAGCATTTGAAGTCTGAAACTCAAATGTATGTAATAATTTTATGAATTTGCTCTACAGATCATCCCACTGCTTTGTCAGAAAATCAAACTTTTATGAAGAACAGACAAAAACTATGAGGTAAAAATCTGTACATTCTGTGAAAATCTGGACAGTTGAGAGGTATGTCCAGGACCCAAGTCATATACTATGGTCAGGGAACATTAGGGTAATGGTTTTCTGTGTCATTCAATTTAGAACAAGATTCCCAGTGACTAAACCACTTTGTGGCCTTGAAAAAGAGTTACGGAATTCCTTAAGCAGTGTTGAATTTATTACATTTGTTTCCATAGTCACCGCTTATATCTCTGAAGATGCAGATTAGGCAGTTTTACTCACACTTGTGTTCCCTGAAGTTTGTAATTAACCATTTTGAAGAACTATAGATTCTGCTCATGAAATGCATGCTCATCTAAAAGGCCAAATTAACCAGAACCAAAATCTTCTCCTTGGAAACAGCAGGACTTTAATAAAGACATGATATCCTGCCCAGACCTTCAAACTGACGCTGACTTTTAATTCATGAAATATTAAAGTATTGCTCTACTTTATGAAGTTTTATATCAAAATTATGAAGTTTTATGTCAAAATGTCTAAAGGTTTGTTTACACAATGTATTTAGCTGAGCCAAATATTGTCTTGTACTGAAACACATAGTTCTTAGTGTAATAAAGGGGTTGTAATATGCCGTGTTTTTGTGATCTTGCCTTGCTGGTAGACACTGAAAAAAGTAAAGGCTGCATTATGAAGAACTGGCAATAAGTGCACAGTTCTAGCCATGTATTATGTCACTGGTTTTTGTTTCCACTGTGTAATCAGAAGTTTCTGAACGATGTACTCAGTACTGCAGCCACACATGTGGCTTACAGCGGTGAACTCACTGCATGTCTGTGCCACTTGCAGGGTGCATCCATACTCTCCACCAGTGGATACCATTTTCAAACCTTTCCTTTCCTGCTTGATGTTTTCCCTTTGGCCTAATTTCAAACATCAGAATAAGAATAAACTACATATCTTACATAGTCTTACAGATGCAGGAACAGAAAGGTGGTCATTCCTTTCCTTTGCTGCATGTAAAAACATGTCAAGGAGAGAGCCCAAGCCTCTAAACTGCTTCCCTTCTATTTGTGGCCACCTGCTGGCTAACAAAGTCACCAGTAATGGACTCTAACAAACTCCAGCCAGAACTCTGGTATAAAATCTAGTAGATATTTAAAACAATAAATATATATTCATACAACTATGTAGCTTCAATAAACAAGCAACCACCTCATTCAAGACTCAAAATAATCCCTAGCTCTTGATAAACAAATAATGGCCAATTATTTCTCACTGTCCGTTATTTCAGAGACCATTATACAAAGAAAATATGCATAGATATATGAATTTCATTACCAGATGACTACAGCTGTACACCACGAATTCTGTTTGATATGGTAAGTGACCTACTTAAACTGGTGTTTAGTGGAGGAAATCACAAAATATATAGTCACGCAGAAGGATATACAGACATACACAGATACAGACTGTGCTCATAATATCATCAGCGATTATTGTTTTAGTATCAAGATATTCTGATTCTGGAAAAAAAAACTTTTCTCTTACAGTATAGAAACGTGTTTCTGGCTCTTGAAAAGTATACTTCCTGACATTTTTGCAATGTGGGTATGGGGCACCCATCTCCCCCACACATGGATATGCACTTATACCATTTGTACATTCACTTGTCAAACAGGCCAACCATTTTCAGCCATGACCTACGATAAAGTTATTTATTTATAAACTTATTAAATGGATGGATGGACTCTATTCAAAAAAGGAATGGGTAAAATTGGTACTGGTAAAAAAAGAATTGTAAGAAAAATGAAGGTAAAGAAATAAATGAAACGTGATGCTGTAAATACCTCTGCAAAAGAAAGAGGGAAGCAGCACAGTGTGGGAGGCGGATGCAGAAAAAGAGGGCAATAAAAGAACAGAGGCTGACACGTTAAAGAATGGAAGGAAACGAGTGAATGAATAACGAAAACATTGCATTGTGAGGTGTGATGTGAAATGAATGTGAAAAATAAATGGCTACAAACAACAGAATGAACTACTTACAAAATAACAGCTGACACATTTACTAATTCATGGTTTAATGCAGTTCCTAATAAAATATGCAAAATTATATGAGTAAAAGTCAACAAATTTAGACACAGACTCATAATCTGGCACCTATCAATAATTCTAGAATGGATTTCCAGATTACTCATGTTTATTTTATTTTTGTTTGTTTGCCAACTGAATGAGTAGGCTTTGTAGAGCCCCTTTCAACTACTTCCTGGGCCTTGAGGCAGAGACAATACAATTTCATACGTTAGGCATACCATACAGTTAGAATAAATACAATGAATATGCCTGCCAGCCATTAAACAAGGCAAAGCCATAACAACGGCATGCATCTCATGTACAACTCTATACATACTGAGATTCAGACATACTGTACTGTTAAAAAGGTTAAGAAAAAAGAAGCCGAAAAGTTAGGGTGAAAAAAGTAGCAAAATCGTCAGTAAAAAATGGGGGAAACAATTAGTAAGTATTTAAGGTAAAGCACTGAAGAGAAGACATTAAGAATGAACAGAGAAACTAACTAGCATTGTCTTGTGCATCATAGTGTGGTCAGTTAATTGGAGGAAATGAATTATTAAAGGACCAAGAGATTCAGAAATGCCACATTTGCAATCGAGGCCAAACCAGCACTATTGACATTCTGTGTGCAATGAACCATAGTGTATATTGCCTCTCCATGTGTCTAGGCCATTGTGCATGATAACCAGCTTCTGGTTGGAGCTGTAGCACAGACACATGGACAGGTCATGTGAAATTACCTCACAGCCAGATTAAAGTACGGGCAGCTGAGGTAAACATTAAATGTACACAAGTACCTCTGGTAGTCATTGTGAGTTTGCTTACACGGGTAGGAAAACAACACTGACAGTGTTGAAGTAATGTTCAGAAATACATATGCAGAGGAATGTTCCATGATAATGTTATGGATGGTTAAGGATGGAGTGGAGTTTTCACTATAACAACAGAAACCACAGAGATGGACAGAAAAGTGCAAAGGGAGTTGCCATCAAAACAGGGCAGCAAAAGACAGTAGAGAAGGTTGTATGCCAAAACACGAACATAGAATAATTTGAAACTTACACAGGAAATGTGGGTACAGTAAAGTAACATAATGTACTGACCTGCACCAGTCCTGACAACATCAGAATGTGAGCAGCAGACCTGTATTATAATGTGAATGCCATTGAAAAACAAAAATATGACACCGCCAGGGGGCGTCAACCCATCAGTTCAGTCCACTTGTTAGTACATTATCAGTTTCCTAGTAGGACAAAAACTCAAAAATCCACTTTCATGTCTGCAAAAGGTAAATCCAGTAAATCCTACCTACAGTGTTCAGGTACTGAAGGAAACAACAAAACCAGACAAAGGCTCAAGTAGTCTGGAAGTTAGTGCTGAGGACTAACGCCTTTATGACTTGTTTACCCAAAGAAATTCATCTATGGTAGGTATGAGGTCTAAAAGCAGTTAGTGCCTCATCTCACAGGAAGGATGACATAGATTCATAGGCTCATAGGATGTTACAAGGCTAATGGCCCTGGGGTCCTTACAAGCCGAGCCAAGAGTTTATCCCCAGAAAAGAAACCTCAGTCAACATCTGTTCCCCTGTCAATGAGGGACAAAGGGGAAACTTGTCTTATGTGAACAGGCATTATGAGGATGACAGGAGTTACAATCACTTATTAACGTAGTTCTTACAGGTGGAGTCCTTACCTTGATTGGGCCATAGTGAGATGTTGAATGGTGTGTTTTTCTGTCTCCCTTTCTACCTTTCTTTAGTTACATCCATAACCTAAAGGGAAAGGTCCAGATTTGTGCCAGACTGGTAGTTAATGATACCATATATACTGAGCCTGGACATAGCTAACATGTTAGCCAACAGGTTTTGTGACAACTTCACCCCACTATCCATGACATACCTACCACCTGTCCTCTACCTTGTATCTCTAAAGAGCAGATTATAAATGCCCTCTCTAAGGCCAAAAACACAGCATCTGTGGGAGATGATAACATCCCAGGTTGTGTCCTACATGGGCTCCAACAAGAATAAGGAACAACACTGGGTACTCTTTTCAATCATAGTCCAAACTCTGGCTTCATCCCAGCTGAATGGAAAACAGCCACAGTTATCCCCTTGAATAAAGGTGGTGCTTCCACTGACCCTGGGAACTATAGACCTATTAGCCTGAATAGCCTTGTCTGCAAGGCCATGGAGCGAATCATCATGGACTTTATCAACAAAGATATAGGTAATCTACAGACACTTGACCCTACTCAGTTTGGATTTGTCAAAGGGAGAGTATGCCTGTTACACCTGGTGGACTTCTTTGAGACACTCACCAAGGCCCTGGACTAGGGGAAATTTGTGCATAGAGCTTACCTAGACTTAGCCAAGGCTTTTGACACTATCCCTCACTCAGGCATTATTGACAAACTCACCCAGGATCGATGACTGGAACATTAAACTTAAACGAACTAGCTAACTGACTGACTGCTACACACATACATGGTTTCAATCAGTGTCATTGTTGAGGAGTAATAAGCCAGTGAGGTCCTATGTGACAGAGCAACGGATGACATGGGATAAAATTGAAGACAATGTGCCACAGGAAGCTACTATAGACCCTTCTATAGAATGCCCACAGGAAATGGAAAACAAAGGGATGTACCTCCAGTACGGAAGAAAAGGAGTTAAGAGGAGAGTTACTTGACTTAATAGAGATAGACAGACATATTAGGATCAATGAAAGAAATAGACTGCAGAACGTCAATAAAACCCAAAAAGAGATGTGATATAGCAGAAGTAAGCAGGATACATTATTGTGCAGCTAAATTAATAACTGATAAATTTCTACCACAAGAACAGAGGGTAGCGAGGGAAAGGAAGGGGAGAAATCGAAGACCATCATGGAAGTATTGAATAGAGAAAACTATAAAGCAATTAAGACAAGAAGTGTCACTGTTAGAAGACTATAGAAGAGGGAACAGATCAACAAAATGCTAGGAAAGATTGATGTGATAAAAGCAATGGGCAGTATTAGAACAGACCAGGATCTGTCATGCACCATTGCAAATAACAAACTAAAAATCTCAGCACAGGTGGAAACACTTAGAAGATATGCAGATAAATATAAAGGAAAAATACAAAATAAGCAGTTTATTGATGAACCAAAAAAGTATTACACAGAACTGGAAAACAAGGTAAAAGGAATTGAAAGACCACTCAAAAAAGAAGAAACATATATTTTGGAGAAGTACTTATGAAGATCCTGTGGAACACAACAAAGATGCTAAATAGATAGAAGATGTAAAAGAAAGAATAAGAAATTTGAAGGTACAGGATATGAAATGGGATGAAGTAACAGCCAGAGAGACTGAAACAAAGTTAAGAAAAGTCTCTAACTGGAAAACCCCAGGCCCAGATGCAGTACCTAACTTCTGATTAAAAGTATGAACATCTTTGCACAAAGATTTAGCCATGAGTAAGAACTATTTATATCCATATCCCGAACAGACGCCAACCTGGCTAACAACAGGAAAAACAATGCTCCTACTTAAGAGTGAACCTCCAAGCTACCTTAAAAATTATACGCCAATAACTTGCCTTCTGACGACATATAAACTATATACTGGAATTGATGCCGACAGAGTTTATAGTCACTTAGAAGAAAACTCAGTTATGGCAGTAAAACAAAAGGGAAATAAAAGAAATTCATATGGAACAAAGGATCACTTGTTGTTAAACAAAGTTATAGTGGAGAACTGTAAGACGGGGAAGGATCTAAGTATGGCATGGACTGACTACAAAAAAGCATTTGATAGTATCCCTCAATCATGGATAAAAGAGTGCTTAAAAATGTATAAAACACACCCCACACTGATCAATTACATTACAGTGACCATGAAACAGAGGCAGACCACTTTGCAATTAAGCCATGATAATGGACAAATGATTATTCCAGGGATAAAAATTCAAAGCGGGATATTCCTCGGTGACTCTCTGTCACCACTGCTATTCTGTGTTGCCCTTGACCCATTAAGTTGCCTGCTTAACAGCTTAGGCCATGGCTATAATTTGGCTCCTAGTGTAAAGTGTGAAGACTTCTCATCTTCTCTTTGTCAATGATTTAAAACTGCATAGCTCATCAGATAAGGAGCTGAAAGCACAACTGCAAGTTGTCAAAACTTTTTCAGATGATATAAGAATGTCATTTGGTCTTGATAAATGTGCAAAAGCAACATTTAAAGCAGGAAAACTGCAACACCAAGAAAACATCCGTTTGGGACAAGAATGTGATATAAAAGAACTTGAGCAAGAAGGAATGTATAAATATTTGGGAATTGATGAAGGATAAACAATAAAATGAACAAATGTAAATAAAACCTAGTAAGGAATACTTTAGAAGACTTAAATTAATCCTGAAAACAGTGCTGACAAACCAACTTGCCTTTCATGTCCTAATAGATTTGGAGTGATTGATTGACCCCAAGAGGTGTTGGATCAGTTGAACAGGAAAACAAGAAGGATGCTTCATGCTCACCAAATGATTTATAAAAATCAGTGCATACCAAGATTATACATTCCCCATTCTGTAGGATGGATGGGCCTCCTTGAAATTGATTACATGTATAGATCTGCAATCATGGGACTCCACACATATCTGTTGACCTCACCAGGACCAGATGAGAAGGCAAGAAATGTGGAAAAAGCATAAATATAGTTGCAAGTGTAGAAAACATCTGAAGAACCTCATGTTGATCAGGATCAAACACAGGAATGGTTAAGGAGAGGCAAATTCAAATCAAGAGATGAAAGGTTAATATTGGCGGCCCAAGATAGTGGGCTACATACACACTAGTTTACAAAGTCCATTGAACATGTTGGAAAAACAGACAAATGTAGGTTTTGTAAAACAGAACTGGAAACAGTTGCACACGTCGTTGCTGGTTGCGACATACTAATGGCAGAGGAACTGTATACTGAAAGGCATAATAATGTGGCAAGACTGTTGCACTGGAGATTGTACAAACATTATGGTATTGAAGTTGCTGAAAAACAATGGAAGCATGAGCCACAAAGCATCACAGAAAATGATGAAGTTTACATCACATGGGATCACTCATTACCAACAGTTCAAAAGATACATGGTAGAAAACTGGATATAGTGGTCCAAGAAAAGAAGACAAAAGTAGCATTGATCACTGAAATTGCCACACCCAGTGACTGCAGTGTCCTGTGTACAGAGAGACACAAAGTCATAAAATATCAGGATTTGCAGGCAGAAATGAGAGCAACGTGGAAGAAAGATACCCAGACAGTTCCAATAGTAGTAGGAGCAATGTGTCTTATAAAAACGAATCTACAGTTGTATTTAGATACGTTAACAATACATGTAACTCCATACGAACTGCAGAAGGAGTCATTACTGGGCACATTGCGGATGTTGCGAAGAACACTTCTGGCTGACATCAAAGACTGAAACAATACTAATTTCTTGAACTTTAATCATACTTTGACTAAGGACTGGGGTCCATTCACATAATGGTATTAGAAACCCAAAAGACTTGGAGAAACTTAAAAAAACTAGGTATCAACCCTTATATCATTAGATGGGTCAGTTACTAGCTCACTGATAGAACACATATAGTCAAAATAGGGGAATCCACCTCCAACAGCATACGTGTAACCAGTGGTATTCCACAGGGATCAGTCCTGGGACTTCTGCTGTTTGGAATCTATTTCTCCGAAGCACAAGCAAAAACTAAAGGTCTGTTTCTGACAAAGTTTGCTGATGACTGCAAACTGGGAGTGGTCATACAATCTCCAAATTATGTCAACATCCTACAAGAGGGTCTTACACAAACAAATGACTGGTGCCAAAATCGGGTCTATATTATAACACTGAAGTCTTACAACTTTGAATGTTATATTATCAAACCCAGTAGAGCGAATGCTGGAAATAGTGAAGCTGCAGAACACTGAATACTTTCCTAGACCGTTTCTGCAGCTTTGCTATTTCCTCAACTGTGGAGCGAAGGATACGAACCAGGTTAAGGTAAGTGTGTGAACAAAGGTGAGTGTGCGATTGGGCGCAGGTTAGGTGAGCTAGGGTTAGGGAGTGGGTCAGATAAGTGTGCAATTGTGTGGACATAAGGGTTAGGGCAGGGTAGGTGAGTTAGGGTTAGGGAGCAGTTAAGGTGAGTGTGCGATAGTGACAGACCTTAGGGTTAGGGTTGGGTTAAGGTAAGTGGATAACTAGTGGTGTATGTATGGTTTAGTGAAGGGTTTTGTGGTGTGTGTGTGTGTGTGTGTGTGTGTGTGTGTGTATGCATTATTTATTTTGGTGTGCTTGTGTTGTGTGTATGTTTGTCAGAACAGCAAATTTTTTCCCCTGGGAAAAAAATTCACTATTCTGACTGTTCGATATTCTGGTGTTTTGCTCTACTGAGTTCGATATTATAAAATTCAAAGTTGTAAGACTTCGATGTTATAGACCCACCAAAATCATGGCCTTGATCTCATTTCAAAAAAGTGTATTATCATCTCTTTC